>NC_079231.1:19058971-19263971 GCF_029633865.1 Lampris incognitus | reverse complement strand
CTGTGTTACCTCTTCGGGCACAGCTCCAGGCAGGGCCGTGGTCCCTGGGCCCACAGGATGCAGCAGACCAAGCCCCCTCAGCTGATCCAGCACCAGCACTCCCAGCCATCAAATGAAGACAAACTTAGACGCAGACGTGGACAAAGACACCGCATGGACGGTACTGGGGGAGGCCGCCGCAAACGTGAATTCGTGCCACCATCTTCCCACACCAGAATTAATTAAGAGTAAGTATTCACTACTACGTTTCTGTGCTGTTAACCATTAGCTTTCGATACTGAGTCACTGGATATTAATAGTCTCGTATCATAAGTGCTGACCTGTACGTACTGAATGTACTGAGGACTTCAGTTATTCTGCAAAGCTGGCACATCTCAGAGAGCACGTGATGACTTGTTCCTATGGAATAACACATGTTGGCCCAAACTTGTTGTGCTGATACATCCAGTGATTCTGCAAACCTCAGACTGCATCGAATCAGAGGGATTGAGGACTCCTTCACTGGACGTAGAGAAACTCGAAAAACTCAAGTCACTCAAACGGCTTGAAACGCCGAATCAAGAAGACATCCGGACTCCAGGGTGTCTCCATGATTCAACGAAAACCACGAAACCTTCAAAACCTCGCACACAAAATGTCACTAGTGAGGATGACATCGGGGCACCAGGTCCGAGCTGTTGACCAAAACTGTTTTGCAGACCTCGTTATCGCTCGGTACTCCCTCCATGAATGTTGGGAATGCGACTGTGACTACGTTTCCTGGGATTCAACGAGGCTTTGAATCTCGCGAATCTCAACGGACACCTGATTCTTGGAAATTTGGAGTCGGTTCCAAATCAAAACCATAACCAAGGGGCGTCCGGGTGGCCGGGTGGTCTATTCCGTTGCCTTCCAACACGGGGATCGCCGGTTCGAATCCTAGTGTTACCTCCGGCTTGGTCAGGCATCCCCACTGACACAATTGGCCGTGTCTGCGGGTGGGAAGCCGGATGTGGGTAACTGTCCTGGTCGCTGCACTAGCGCCTCCTCTGGTCAATTGAGGACGCCTGTTTGGGGGGGGGGGATAGCGTAATTCTCCCATGTGCTACACCCCCCTGGTGAAACCCCTCACTGTCAGGTGAAAAGAAGCGGCTGGCGACTCCACATGTATCGGAGGAGGCATGTGCTAGTCTGCAGCCCTCCCCGGATCGGCAGAGGAGGGGCAGCGACTGGGACAACCCAGAAGAATGGGGTAATTGGCCAAGTACAACTGAGGAGAAAAGGGGGGGAAATCAATGAAAGAAGATTCAACGTTCATCACAGCTGAGGACAAATTTGTATTGTACCGCTGACTGGTTGCCAACTGGTTGCATGAAACCCACGTTTTCCTCATCAGTGGGTCACAACAGAACCAGCTCCTCTGTTGCTGCGGTCTTTCACAACCAAGCTAATGGCTTTTTCTGAATTAGCTGACAGCCATGTGTGCAAGAATGGCCCGCATGTCTCCGGCGATGACACGTTTTCGCCGAAATTTGTTTGGACACGCGCAAGTGGCGATGTTGACTTTAGCCGCAAAAATAAAATAAAATGGCGGCGACTGACAACGAGGCTCCAGCCACCGACATGCAGAAGACACGCGCGGGCTGGACTAGGATGGATGACAGTAGTCTTTTGTTCATTCATCAGTCAACGTTGATGAATCACCCGTCATCACTCACCCATCCGGTCTGGGGTGACATATGTTCTCTCACACACACACACACACACAAAACATACATGCACACACACATACACACATGCACACACAATGCATGCAGCCACACATGCATGCAGACACACACATGCACACACACACACACAAAAACATGCATGCACACACACATACACACACATGCACACACAATGCATGCAGCCACACATGCATGCATGCATACACATGCAGACACACACAAAAACATACATGCACACACACATGCACACACACGCATACGGACACACACATGCGCACACAATGCATGCAGACACACATATGCATGCAGACACACAAGCATGCAGACACACACACACACACACACACACACTTGCAGACACACACACAGACACACACTACCTTCCTGTTTACACACTCTCAGTCTCTACTACAGTGTTAATGAACACAGACGGTGACAGGACGAGCTTGAGGGCATTTTCATTGTCTGTCTGTCTGTTTCATTCAGCCTTCATCCCTTTATCCCGTTTCTATTTCTCCTATTCTGTGTTTTTCAAGGTGCAGGAGGCAAAACAAAACTTTTCTTTGCATTGTGTAAATAAACTTTGCACCAGATCTTAGAGGCCTGTACGGTCTCTCCGAGGCAGCGGAGGTCTCAAGACGACATTTACCACATTGATTTAACTGCAAGTGGACTGTTACAGGAGGCTTTTGCGCATACTTTGAGGGCTACAAAGTCGTCACCTATGCATTTTTGCCAACAATACAGATGTATGTGTGTGTGTGTGTGTGTGCGTGTGTGTGTGCAGTTCTCCGACACACTTGTTGATCCCCACATTCCAATGAGCGGCATGGCGAGAACAGCTAATCCAATCTTAGTACTCTCACTTGAGGCCTCCTTCACTTCCAGGTTACACGCCGCTGTTACAAGTGCACACACTACACAATCAACGCACATGTTGCACGCACGTGTGTCGCCGGCCCATCTGAAAATCCATGTTGCGCGCAAATTGTGTTTACAAGGTTGTACACTAGCAAGTAATCATTTCTGGCGTTGTTCTCGCGTCTTCCTGGTCTGATACAGTATATCTTCATCACATGACTCAGTGACGTCATCCGGAAGAGAAAGATAAAAAATAGACCACTGACACAAGTATCATATGCAAAAACATGCACACACTCACACAAATTAAGCCCTCTTCAACCTTGCAACCGGCTTTTCATAAGAGTCCAGGTTTAGCAGCTTTTTTTTTAGCTGGTGGTGTTTGTACAAGGGGCGGCAGAGAAGTAAAACAAACACACAATCGTCTTAAAGAGGATGTGGTGGCTCAGCAGCTAAAGAGACCTGTGTGCACCACCTGTACCCACTGTTACATGTGCATGTGTGCACCACCTGTACCCACTGTTACATGTGCATGTGTGTACCACCTGTACCCACTGTTGCATGTGCATGTGTGCACCACCTGTACCCACTGTTACAAGTGCATGTGTGCACCACCTGTACCCACTGTTACATGTGCATGTGTGTACCACCTGTACCCACTGTTGCATGTGCATGTGTGCACCACCTGTACCCACTGTTACATGTGCATGTGTGCACCACCTGTACCCACTGTTACATGTGCATGTGTGCACCACCTGTACCCACTGTTACATGTGCATGTGTGCACCACCTGTACCCACTGTTACATGTGCATGTGTGCACCACCTGTACCCACTGTTACATGTGCATGTGTGTACCACCTGTACCCACTGTTACAAGTGCATGTGTGCACCACCTGTACCCACTGTTACATATGCATGTGTGCACCACACATACCCACTGTTGCATGTGCATGTGTGCACCACATGTATCCATGTTACATTGGAATGAATTTTTCATTCAAACGTGCTGATTGTTTATCTTGGTGTTTTGGCAGTATCGCACTTTACTTTCCATAATTTCAATAAAGCACGCTGAGTTTAAGTGGAATATGAATCAAGTGGGGTAACGGAGGTCAGACCTGCGTCTGTGTGTTTATCTGCTGAACTGACCGTCTCTATTCTCAAGTCTGGCTGTCTACATGCCCTTCATCCCTTCTTGCGACAAGAAGTGCCCTCTTGTGTGTTTATCTACTTTAGGGTCTGCTCTGTATTTTTTTTTCCAGCAAACCAAAAAAGAGAATTTATCTCTTATATCCACCATGTAACTTCTGCAATCTGAGGCCTCGTTCAGACTGCTAGCCCAAATCCGTTTTTGGGTATATCCAGATTGTATCCAGGTTGATTTTAGAAAGTCCGGGGGGGAAAAAGAACACATGAAACGCAATTTTTGCAAATCGGATCTAACCACATTTGGAGGTGGTTTGAAATGTGATTCCAATCGGATTCCTACAGATGTGTTTCAGTCTGGGCGCACTGGTCACCCAAATCCAATTTCAAACTATCTCTCGCACCGTGCACCCCCCCCCGTGAAGCCCACATGACTGCAGCAGGGAACATCGCAGCATATACCAGCCTCCTGCATCACTCAGTTTGTCTGGCGCCACGGAGGAGTTCACCGCAACTTGACAGTGTGACTGTTTGACGGGCGAGATGATGGATCTCCATCATCCTGGTAAACCGCGTCACCAGCATACATAGTTACTCATGCCTATGTAGTTACCATAGCAACCCATGCAGGTAGGTTGGTGACGCCTGGACACACAAATCCGATCACTTGCAAATAACAGTGCGGACAGTCTGTCTTAAAGATCCGATTTGAGAAACAAATCCGATTTACCTGCAGCCTGGACAAGGCCCAACTCATCAGTGGAGCTTGCGCTAGCTAGCTAAGCCGGTGCAACGGATTTCCTTGAGCGCAAACCAAATGCAAGCAAATAGAATAAAGCTACTTAAGCTGACCACTGAACAAGGCCCAACTCATTGGTGGAGCTTGCGCTAGCTAGCTAGGCAAGTGCAACAGATTTCCTTGAGCGCAAACCAAATGCAAGCAAATAGAATAAAGCTACTTAAGCTAACCAGTGCATAATCACACACCGATACTCCACTGCAGTAAGTCATGTCTGTTCATCACGTCTTGTACCTCTTACGTCAGCAGAGCCTTGTCTTTGGTGTTTCGTACGTGATGTGATGGAGGCCTAAATGTGGAGAGGCTTGGGCTTGCAGATGTAAATGATCCATTTGCTTGGGGAGCTTTCCAAACGAAGACGGCAAATAAAAAGGCTCTACCACTGGCCACCCTTAATAGCTTCTCATAGTAATCAAATATAATATATCGTTTCATATATAAATACACATGCGTAATAGTGCAACTGCAAAGGATGCAATGTAAGGCAAATTGGGCCCATCAGTCATGTTGGGCTTAAACTCTCATTACTGGACATGAAATAAACTCTAGCAAGGTCTGCATATTTATAACCACTGTTGACAAAAACGATTCTAGTTTATCTTACAAATGAGGTAATTCAGTCTGATTTCATGACTCCCTGGACAACTGCCATAGCCCCCCCACCCCCCATAAAATAATCCACATTACTGCTAGAGCGATAAATTCTCTGCAAATGGAGCTTTGAAAGTTAAAAGCTTCACGGGGAAATTATATAACTCCTTTTTTTTATTGCTTATGTCAATACGTCACCCAAAAATACTGCAATATTGATTTTGTCCAATATCATTCAGCCCCGTGGGATATGCATTTTTTTTTTCTCTCTTCCCCCACAGCGAGCTCACGGGGGTCTGCAGCAGCGCTGAGCGAGTTGGAAAGGATTCACTGCAAAAGCACAAGGCAGCGTCCAGATGCTCGCTGAGGAGGGGGCACTGGGGGGGGGAGGTTATGCCGAGGTCTCCTGGTCAAAAGGGCGGCCTGCCTAATCACTGTGCAACCCTGCGCCTCACAAATCCTCGTTCTTCTGACCGTCTCTCCTCCTGTCCTGACTGGATCACCTCTTACAGTGAAGAATGCTTTGATCACCTCTATCTCTACGTTCACGAGAGCGCTTTATCTTCGGCCAAGAGCACCGCCGTCATATCGAGACCGTCCAAACGAGACCGTCCTGTAATACTTCTGCAAAAAGCACACCCGCTGCGTATTACGGCGCACAGACACAGGCACCGACACAATACCCGCACTCCAGGTCTGACCTTTGACCTTGGGAGAGACACCCAGAATCGGTTAATCACACGGCTGAGGTACTGTGACCCCACCGCCAACTTTGGGGGGGGGGGGGTTCCCTCTTTTTCTCCCCAATTGCACCACGCCAATCACCCCACTCTTCCGAGCCGTCCCGGTCGCTGCTCCACCCCATCTGCCGATCCGGGCAGGGCTGCAGACTACCACACGCCTCCTCCGAGACACGTGGAGTCACCAGACGCTTCTTTTCACCTGACAGCGAGGAGTTTTGCCAGGGAGACGTAGCGCGTGGGATGATCACGCTATTCACCCCCAGTTCCCCCTCCCCCACCCAAACAGGCGCCCCAACCAACCGACCAGAGGAGGTGGGAAGCCGGAAGGCACATCCGGCTTCCCACCGGCAGACACAGCCAGTTGTGTCTGTAGGGATGCCTGACCAAGCCAGGTAACACGGGGATTCGAACCGGCGATCCCCGTGTTGGTAGGCAACGGAATAGACCGCCACGCCACCCGGACGCAACTTTCTGACCGGCTGGCGACCCCATAACACTACTTAGATGTGGTACAGAGGAAAAGGAAAGTGGAGATTTGTGTTTTAACGCGTTAACATGACGCCACAGTAAAGGTTATGAACTCACATATCACACACACGGCTATGTGGTGATCTGCATTGTTAACATTTATGCTGAGGCTTTGTGCATACATGCTGTAACTATCTTGACTATTTCCCACCTGTTCTGATAATAAAGTCCAACTACACTGCCCCCCCCCCCCAGGTGCAAAATTGTGTTGTACGTCCAAAATTGCTCAAGTGCTATGTTGCGGCACGGAGCTGTGCTGCTGAGGTTGATCAGAGATCAGCCGTCTGAGGTGCTGAGACGCTCCATGAGAGTTCTCCATTAGACGCCACAGCCTGCTGGCGGCGCACTATTTCTGCTCTGTGGGCATGATTGTATGTTTGTGTGTGTGTGTGTGTGTGTGTGTGTGTAAGTTCATGGTGACACCGCTGAACAGCTTTTTTGTAAAATTCCGGTCCATTTACACCGTTTTTGCTGGCCCGGCACATCAGGAAGAACATGCAGTTACAGTCCTGCAAAAATGCTCCAGTCGTGATGTAATCCTCCGCACCTCGCACAGACCCACTGTGATGGACAGCCCTCTGCACGGCTCTCGTACAGCCAGCTGGGACGGGACAACTCCCGGGCTGAAGCAACCTCCCCGTTCAGCCTTCAGGGGCAAGGGAACCAAAGTCAGACCCGTGTCTGTACATCTAGGCTGCATCGTTTGCTGCACAGGCCCCCGTGCAGACTCCTGCATCTGGAGCCACATCGTCCCACAGCAAACTTGCACCAAGCCCCACCAGAACCTCCTCCCCCCCTCTCTCTCGCTCTCTCTCTCTCTCCTGCGTCTCCTCCACCCTGTTTCCCCCCCCCCTCCGAGCCTTCCTACCGTCTCCATAAAAAGACAAGTCTTTTGAGGAGGGCGTGCTCCTCGCTCGCTGTTGATAATAAAACAGTGCCTTTCCTCGAACGGAGACGAGGGGGAGGGGGAGGGGGAGGAGGAGGAGGAGGAGGAAAACAAGGACCGGCGTTGTCATGACGAAGCAGGACTGACGGCCAATGAACGCCGAGCTGCGGAGCTGCTGGACGCGGCGGTTCCAACTGTTTGTTGTTGTTGTGGTTTTTGCGCACGGCGGGGGGAGATTACGCACCGCCGGTCACGCCGGTGTCCGAATCGGAAACACTTTAATCCCCCGGCTGTAATCAACGGCGGGGGGGATGTAACGAGCACACGCGTGACACAAAGACAACGGCACACTTGTTTGCCGTGAAACACAAAGAAACAACACAACATAATCCGTGGACAGATGGCTCCGGAGAGTGTGCGTAAACCTCACGCGGATAACCGTGACGCAGCTTGACTTAAGCGTAAGTTGTTGATGTAACGCGGTGTCGCTTAATTGATTCTAGGGTGAGAAAATCTGCACCCCCCCCCCCCGTCACACACCCCCTCCCGTCACACACCACCACCCCCCCGGAGATAGCAGGTAGTGAGTTTTACGCACAAGAACACTGCAGAAGGCTGGATGTTCCTGACCCACATCCTGAGAACAGGATCATCAGGAATCAGGAACACTTTAGCTGTCATTTTTAAGGAAATATCGTCCCCCCCCCCCAGCCCACAGCAGTGCAACACAAAGACAAAAACACACACCCAAACTACAACAACACACACTAACACATATATCCAGACGAAACAACAACAACAAAAATCCCTGTTCAAGGGAGCGAACGCCAGCCAGGATGACTGTCGGAACTGCCGGTCTGCGTGGGCTAGCAGTTAGCTTAGCCTGCCCCGCTTCCGCGTCCTGTCAGACCGCCCTCGGTGCTTCCTCTTCGGGCGCAGCTCAGGGCAGGGCCGTGGCCCCTGGGCCCACAGGACGCAGCGGACCAAGCTCTCCCAGCCGTCAAACGAAGACACAAACTTAGACGCTGACGTGGACAAAGACACTGCACTGGGTGAGGCCGCCGCAAAACGTGAATTCGCGCCGCCATCTTCCCACACCGGAAGCGGACAGCACCGGAAGCGGACAGCACCGGAAGCATCTTTTTTTAATGCAAAAACTGAACCATTTTTTGATGGGCACCCACACCCACACGCGCCAAATGCAAACATTTTACGATGAAAAGCAGAGCAAACACACTTCTACACTTCAGTTGTCAATCTGCACATTCATTATTGTTGTAGTACCTCTCCAGTGGACAAATGCCCCCCCTCTCTCTCTCCCTCTCTCTCTCTCTCTCTCTCTCTCTCTCTCTCTCTCTCTCTCTCTGGGTCAGCATGTGCGTAAGAAAACCTTAATATAAATAGACTGGATGTGCTGATGACTAAAAAGTCGCATGGATGAATGATGAAACCTTTCCTCTCTCCACACACACAAACACACACACACACACACTTGAGTTGCATGAGTGCTGCACTCCATTACAAATGGCGCAACACTGGCGCAGACAAAAACACACACTTTGGCTGCAAAACGCTATTTATCTTGCAATCAGTTAAGGAATGGACCATGCATATGTATATTTTCACTCGGTGTGTTTGCAGTAATATGGATCCTCCATCTGTAAATGCACCGGTAGCACCGTCGGCGTCATTGTCTTGTTAGAGTAGATGCCATGCATTTCAGATGACACTTCTCCCGTGTTTTCAGACTTAACAAACCACACAAACACGCCAAATCAGCTCCCCTTCAACCTTGCAACCGACTTGACATAAGAATCGGGGCTTTATGGCCCCTTCAGCCGGGGCTGTTTGTGCTGGGAGTGGCAATGAAGTAAAACAAACATACCTTCTGAAATAGTCCAAGGTGACACATAAGAGCACTTTACGGAGAGAGGGGGACTTCATAAAATGTTTACCAAGCATTATGGACAAGCAAAGCACACAGAGGGGGGGGAGAGGGGGGGAGGAGAGGAGAGAGAGTATGAGAGAGCAAGAGAGAGGACAGAGACAGAGAGAGAGGAGTGAAGGAGGAGAGAGAGGGGAGAGACAGAGAGAAAAGAGGGGAGAAGAGGAGAGAGAGAAAAAGAGGAGAGAGGGGAGAGAGAGTGACAGCAACACAGAGAGCGAGACAGAGAGAGGAGAGAGGGAGGAGAGAGAGGAGAAAGAGAAAAAGAAAGGAGAGCGAGAGAGAAAGAGAGAAAGAGAGAGAGGCGAGCAAGAGGAGAGAGAGAGGAAAAAGAGAGAGATGGGGAGAGAGGAGAGAGAGAAAGAGGAGAGTAGGGAGAGAGTGACAGTGACACAGAGAGAGGAGAGGGAGGAGAGAGAGGAGAAACAGAGAAAAAGAGAGGAGAGAGAGAGAGAGAGAGGAGAGAGAGAGAGAGGAGCGTGAGAGGAGAGAGAATGGAGAGATAGGAGAGAGCGACAGCGAGACAGAGAGGAGAGAGGGAGGAGAGAGGACAGAGAGAGAAAAAGAGAGGAGAGCAAGAGAGAGAAAGAGAGAGAGGAGAGAGAGGAGAGCAAGAGGAGAGAGAGGAAAAAGAGAGGAAAAAGAGAGGGGAAAGAGAGGAGAGAGAAAGAGGAGAGAGAGCAGAGAGAGGGGGAGAGCAAGCAATAGGAGAGAGAGAGGGAGATGAGAGAGAGGAGAGAGTGACAGAAAGAGAGAGGAGAGAGAGAGAAGGAGAGCGAGAGAGAGGAGAGTGGGGAGAGAGAGTGACCGTGACACAGAGAGAGGAGAGGGAGGAGAGAGAGGAGAAACAGAGAAAAAGAGAGGAGAGCGAGAGAGAGGAGAGAGAGAGGAGCGCGAGAGGAGAGAGAAAGGAGAGAGAGGAGAGAGCGGCAGCGAGACAGAGAGGAGAGAGGGAGGAGAGAGGACAGAGAGAGAAAAAGAGAGGAGAGCAAGAGAGAGAAAGAGAGAGGAGAGCAAGAGGAGAGAGGAGAGAGAGAAAGAGGAGAGAGAGCAGAGAGGGGGAGAGCAAGCAATAGGAGAGAGAGAGGGAGATGAGAGAGAGGAGAGAGAGAGAAGGAGAGCGAGAGAGGAGAGAGAGTGAGAGAGAGGAAGAAGAAGAAAGATTTCAAAGTTTCTGTGTACATGAAAACAATAGACGGCGTTGGCCTAAAAGCAAGTAAGGTCAAGAGAGACACGGAAAGATAGAGCAGGAGAGAAAAACGGGAAACAAAAGGAGGAATTTGGCGGCTTGTCTAAACAGGCAGCTGGCTGCAGGGGCCGACAAGGGTCCCTGGATGTCTCCAGGAAGACAGAGCCTGCTCTGTTTGGTCAGCGACGAGAGAGTCGTGAACACAGACAGGTAGACGGACAGCAAGACAGAACAAGTAGATAAACAGACAAATAAGACAAAGTCAAAGGAAAGAAGAAGAGAAAGAGGAAGGAACCCGAGAGTGTCATCAATCACCTCATCAATACTCCCTTTGTCTGACGCCGTCTGCTTCCCTCTTCGGCAGCGCCAGTCGCATCGCAGCAGAGACGGTCTTAAGACTCTCTGGACTCATCATGCAAGAATAATAATATAAAAAAATCGCAACGCAAGCTCCAAAAATCAGTGACTTTGGCGCCCGGGGAGCCTCCTGTCCTTCTCTTAAGTTTCTCTTGTTGATCCCAAAAGTGGACTAATGATCGTTACCCGGCAGAATTGCCCCTATTAAAGATCCCTTTGACAATTACTAACACAAGCACGTGGACTAGCATCTGTGCATGATTCAAAAGGGGGGTGTCATCTGGTAACAGAGATATCGCTGCACGGTGGCGCAGTGGTTAGCGTTGTTGCCTCACAGCAAGAAGGCCCTGGGTTCGAACCCCGGGGTTGTCCAACCTCGGGGGGTCATCCCAGGTCCTTTCCGTGTGGAGTTCGCATGTTCTCCCCGTGTCTGCGGTGGGTTTTCTCCGGGTGCTCCGGTTTCCTCCCACCATCAAAAAGACATGCATGCTAGGGTTAATACTCCTGCCTGTGCCCCTGAGCAAGGCAATGGCAAGGCGAACCGGAGTTGGGCCCCGGGCGCTGCACGGCGGCTAACCACTGCTGCTAGCTACACGGCTAGGATGGGTTAAATACAGAGCGCAGTTGCCCCACAGGGATCAATAAAGTATCACAAAATCCCCCAAAAACTCTACAAGGGATTGTAGGGAAAACCTCTTACACCGAGTCCATGCTGCCCCCCTCCCTTTTTTTTAGCAGTTCTTGAAGGTGAAACATGTTCATTAATTTTCACCCAAAATTTGGCTGTTCCACACAAACCCAACAACCGGCTGGCAGTCCTGCAGAGTTTTACTCGAGAAGCATTATAAATTAATTACGACACTATCCGTATGGTTAGAGGGGAGAATGCCCCCAAAACAGATGATCCGACCATATTATGTTCTCGTTTCAAGATTTTGATGACGTCATAGGCGGTTTGATTATTCTTTGAAGCCGTACCGAAATTGAAACATTGCTATTTTCTAACATCGCTTCCTACTTTAGTCGTCATGTATTTTGTAAACTTTCTTTCCACCGGGGAAAAAAAAACAACAACAATATAAAAGGTGGGATTCAGCTTTTCTCTCAGCCGGTCTTTTTGTCCGAACCCCGTGACGTCATCGCGCTCGTTTACATACAGCCAATCGGATCAAGCCGTCAAATTGTGAAACCCCGCCCGCCCTTTCTTGTACCGCCCGCTTAAAGGTCGTCTCGTGAATATTAATGAGGGCGAGGCGACGCCCTACGAGTTCTGGAGACAAGGGAAAAATATGGACATGGGTATAAACAAAACCCCGTATTAGTCACTTACAAATATTTTTTAAAAAAAAGGTTGGTGGATGTTTTATGACGTCATGTTCAGTTTGATTGCTGACTTTGGCTCGACTGCAAAGCATAACACTACGTTGATATCAGTTGTTTTGAACTGTACTACTGTGGGGAGGGGCGCCGCCCCCCCCCCGCCTGACCCACCCCAGCTTCTGCAGGGGGGTCATTTGACTTATTTAAAACCATCTGAGTAAACCCAACGTCATCTGGCTAGTAGCCAAAGCAAACTGCATATATGGAAATAGAAAATCTGTAAATAGAAAGCCTCACAAAGCACACGAATTCATTTTTAAGTACTTGCAGCGACTTTCGGCACGGTGGGCCAGACGCCGTTATTCATGCTTCCACGCATCCCTGACAACTCAGAACGATCCTATTGATTTGGCTTGGACGTTGTCTTCACGCCTGAGGATGACATTCACATTAACGTTGTCTTTTCCAACCCCCCCCCCCCGTGTTTCTGGCAAGGCCGCCAATTTCTGCTGCCTGAAGAAGGTCATCCGTATATCACTGTTTGCAAGCCTAGTGAAATCGCGTAAATCTGCCGCGCCGCTCCCCGAGACAAACCCCCTTCTTTTCGAGCGAGGAGAAAGGAGCAATCAGTCCCGACACACAACACGTCTTGCTCCTGGTGGCGGTCCAGCAGCGGGGTGAAGGCCCCGACTCCAGCAAGGCCACTAGCCTCGCCCGTCACTACAAGTGGAAACGTTGGACCAAACGCATGGCTGCCCACCGGAGGGACGGTCACACACACACCCCGGCAACCCGGAGGTGCTGCTGCTGCTGCTGCTGCTGCTGCTGCACCTCCTCCCCTCCCTCCCCCCCCCACTCTCTGTATCTCTCTTTCTATGCATCTCTATCCATGTCTTTCTCCCTCTCTCCCTCTCTTTCTATCTCTCCCCCTCTCTCTGTTTCTATGCATCTCTCTCTATCTGCCCCTCTCTCTCTCACTTTCGCTCTCTTTTTATGTATCTCTCTCCCTCTCTATGTATCTCTCTTTCTATGTATATCTCCCTCTCTTTCTATGCATCTCTCTCTTTCTATGCATCTCTCTCTTTTTCTATGTATCGTTCTATGTATCTCTCTCCCTCTATGTATCTCTCTCCCTCTATGTATCTCTCTCTTTCTGTGTATCTCTCTCTTTCTGTGTATCTCTCTCCCTCTATGTATCTCTCTCTTTCTGTGTATCTCTCTCCCTCTATGTATCTCTCTCCCTCTATGTATCTCTCTCTTTCTGTGTATCTCTCTCTTTCTATGTATCTCTCTCTTTCTATGTATCTCTCTCCCTCTATGTATCTCTCTCCCTCTATGTATCTCTCTCTTTCTATGTATCCCTCTCTTTCTATGTATCTCTCTCTTTCTATGTATCTCTCTCTTTCTGTGTATCTCTCTCCCTCTATGTATCTCTCTCCCTCTATGTATCTCTCTCTTTCTATGTATCCCTCTCTTTCTATGTATCTCTCTCTTTCTATGTATCTCTCTCTTTCTGTGTATCTCTCTCTTTCTGTGTATCTCTCTCTTTCTGTGTATCTCTGTCTTTCTATGTATCTCTCTCTTTCTATGTATCTCTCTCTTTCTATGTATCTCTCTCTTTCTATGTATCTCTCTCTTTCTATGTATCCCTCTCTTTTTCTATGTATCTCTCTCTTTCTGTGTATCTCTCTCTTTCTGTGTATCTCTCTCTTTCTGTGTATCTCTGTCTTTCTATGTATCTCTCTCTTTCTATGTATCTCTCTCTTTCTATGTATCTCTCTCTTTCTATGTATCCCTCTCTTTTTCTATGTATCTCTCTCTTTCTGTGTATCTCTCTCTTTCTGTGTATCTCTCTCTTTCTGTGTATCTCTCTCTTTCTGTGTATCTCTCTCTTTGTGTATCTCTCTCTTTCTGTGTATCTCTCTCTTTCTGTGTATCTCTCTCTTTCTATGTATCGCTCTCTTTCTATGTATCTCTCTATGTATCTCCCTCTCTTTCTATGTATCGCTCCCTCTGTGTATCTCTCTTTCTATGTATCTCTCTATGTCTGTCTCTCTCCATTTTTCTCTCTACCTGTCTCTTTCTATGTATCGCTCTATGTATTGCTCTCTCTATGTATCTCCCTCTCTTTCTATGTATCTCTCTCCCTCTCTATCACTCTCTGCACCTCCCTACACATCTCTTCATCTCCAGGCTGGGTAACGCAGAATCTGAAATATCTATCTTCCGTGGAACAACAGAATATGACGTTCGTATATCAGCGAGACGGCGGACAGATCCTCCACTGATCCAAAGGGGGGGAAAAAGCAACTTTTTCGTTCGATCTTGCTCTTTTTTGTGCTCGATAATGCCTTCTCATCACCACTTCCATGAGGTGCAAGGGCTCTAACATGCAGCGCTGACCGGGTGCTGCGAGGCTGCACACCTCATGTGATAATGGGAAAGTCTCGCTAGATAATCAAGACACCTTGGCACAGTGCTGGGCCCGCATGCACTGTAAAGATGCAACGTGTAACACTGAGACATCCTGAGGCATAACACGACCAGTAGACCTGAATACCAGCAGAACAGTGATGATACTGATGGTACTGATGGAAACAAACTAAAGATCTCACGGTACCCAAACACTCCCCGGGTTTCCCATTCAAAAATCAGGAATCAGGAACGTTTATTTGTCATTTCATCCCATGCACCCGCGCACATGAAAGGAAATGAAATAAAGTTCCCCCCCAGCCCGCAGCAGTGCAACACAAAGACAAACACACATATCCAAACTACAAAAAAACTACAACAACTAGAAAACACATACATCCACTCTGACTGTCGGAACTGCCGGTCTGCATGGGCTAGCAGTTAGCTTAGCCTGCCCCACATCCGCGTCCTGTCAGACCGCTCTCGGCGTTTCCTCTTCGGGCACAGCTCCCGGCAAGGCCATGGTTCCTCAGCCCACCAAATGCAGCAGACCAAGCTCTCCCAGCCGAGCCAACACCAGCTCTCCCAGCCAGACACCATCGTCACACTTCCCCGTACACCACACGACGACACCAAAACACAGTCAACGCTAGGCGAGGCCGCCGCCAGACCGCCCACGGTGTCATCAGAACTGCCGGTCTGCACAGGCTAGCAGTTAGCTTAGCCTGCCCCGCTTCTGCATCCTGTCAGACCAGCCTCGGTGTTTCCTCTTCAGGTGCAGCGCCAGGCAGGGTCGTGGTCCCTGGGCCCCACAGGACGCTAAAGGACCAAGCTCTCGTAGCTGATCCAGCGCCAGCTCTCCCAGCCATCAAATGAAGACACAAACTTAGACGCAGATGCGGACAAAGACACTCTATGGACGGTACTGGGTGAGGCCGCCGCAAACATAAGTTCGTGCCGCCATCTTCCCACACCAGTATTGGGTGAGGCCGCTGCAAACGTGAATTCGCGCCGCCGTCTTCCCACACCGGAAGCGGGGAAAAAATGATTCAGACCGAATGAGTTGTTGTTTTTTAAGCCACCACAGCAAACAACATCTACAGGAGATGTTCGGCAAATGCGTTCTGTATTTGCCTTGTTGTCGTTTGTGACACTGTTGAACTACAGAGGTCAGGGTTCAACTAGAATTACACATAACACCTTTACATATATATGTATATATGCTTTCCAGGGTAACAGATCTTCGTTTCCTTTTTTTTCCCCTCAAAAGCTATAAACGGAACAAATTTCTACCCTAATGATATGGCTTTTTAATGATGGTCTTAATGTTTTTAATCTTCACGTTCGGTTTCCCGTGCAAACAACTTGGCAGACTTGCTCTGAATGATGGATGGCCCGTTTGCCAGATTCTGAGGTCCACTTTGTTTTGCAAGTACAAGTATAGACCGTCAAAAACAGCACGGCGGCCCAGCGGTCAGCACTGTTGCCTCACAGCAAGAAGGTCCTGGGTTCGAACCTCAGGCCGTCCCAGGCCCTTCCTGTGTGGAGGTTGCATGTTCTCCCCGTGTCTGTGGGTTTCCTCCGGGTGCTCCGGTTTCCACCCGCCATCAAAAAGACACGCATGTTAGGGTTAATACTCCTGCCTGTGCCCCTGAGCAAGGCAATGGGACGAAGAACTGGAGTTGGTCCCCGGGTGGTGCAGCTGCCCACTGCTCCTATACAATAGGATGGGTTACATGCAGAGACAAATTCATTGTAACCTACAATGACAAAATAAAGTGGCTTTTCTCCTTCTTCTTCTTCTTCTTCTTCTTCTTCAAATACTAAGAATGCACTAAGACATCCTCAGCACACTTTATTTGTCAAGATATATCAATAATGACTCAGAAGAAGGATGACCAGTGCTGGACTGGTGGCATCCCACCACCATCAGTATTTGGAAATTGTAGTCCACTGGGGGACATTAGAATAACAACGCAACACAAATTTACTCAATCAAAAGTATGAGAGCAGAGCTGATATGGTGATTGATGCAAAACTGCAAGACTGCCAATATTAAAGTCATAGGCCACTGCTTTTGCTAAGGTTGTCATGATTTGTCCGATTCAATCATCTTCAGTGTTTCCCAACCCAGTCCTCAAGGACCCCCTATCCTGCAGATTTTAATTGTAATCCTGCATAGATAGCCCTGCTTGTACTTGCTCAACCAATCATCTCACAGCACTTAATTAGGCAAGGTGTGCACAATCTGACCTAATTCATTGCTGATTGGTTGAATAACTACCAACAGGTGCCTATTGAGGGTTGCAGAGAAATTCTGCAGGATAGGGGGTCCTTGAGGACTGGGTTGGGAAACACTGACCTATTTCCATGCCAAAACAATGAGAGAAAAAAAGACAGGAGAACTTTTTGGGGGGGCGGGGAATCCTCCCCTTTTTCTCCCCAGTTGTGTCCGGCCAATTACCCCACTCTTCCTGAGCTGTCCCGGTTGCTGCTCCACCCCCTCTGCCGATCCGGGGAGGGCTGCAGACTACCACATGCCTCCTCCCATACATGTGGAGTCGCCAGCCGCTTCTTTTCACCTGACAGTGAGGAGTTTCGCCAGGGGGAGCTGGCACGTGGGAGGATCACTCTATTCCCCCAAGTTCACTCTACCCCCCCCCCCGAACAGGCACCCCGACCGACCAGAGGAGGCGCTACTGCAGCGACAAGGACACATACCCACATCCGGCCTTCCCCCCGCAGACACGGCCAATTGTGACTGTACGGACGCCCGACCAAGCCGGAGGTAACAAGGGGGAATCGAACCGGCGATCCCCCTGTTGGTAGGCAACGGAACAGGACCGCCACGCCAACCGGACGCCGCAAGACATGAGGAGTAAGTCACAGCAAAATGGGCGTAAACCTACACAAAGTGGCTAAGACACGTGCCCGTGGCAAGTTTATTTGGGGCAGGGGTCGTGACACCCCCCCCGCCCCCCCACACTAGCCAGAGTTCTGAATGGTTCAGGTACAGACTATACCAAGCCTGCAGCCCTTTACTGTATCCCAACAGGCGTGGCGATAAGAAACCCCAAACCCGTTCCGATAATAACCCCCCCGGACATACCACGTGTCGGAGCGTGACGTCTCGCCCAGCGTGGTAGCGGTCATCAGCACGCACGCCGCACAACGCCCCCCCCCCCGCCGCCGCCGCCACGCGAGAGACCGCGGCCTGCTGCGAGACTCGCTCCGCCAAAATAAACCGTATTGTTTCTCAACCCACGGGTTTTGCAGCTCTATGAGCACACCCCGGCCACAGAAACATCCCTCATGAAGGACGGCAAGACCACTGGAGCACTACTGACAACTGGTGAGAGGGGCTGGGGGGTGGGGGGGGTGGGGGTAGGGGGGGTGGGGGGGCTTGAAAAAGAGAGGGAAAGAGGCCAAGGAGGGAGAGAAAGTGTGTGTGTGTGTCCTTGAGCATGCTTCTGTGCATGTGCGCCGGTTTGTCAACGTATGTCCATGCGTGTGTGTGTGTGTGTGTGTGTGTGTGTGTGTGTGTGTGCGTGTGTGTGTGCGTGCGTGTGTGTGTGTGTTTGCACGCCGGCCCCGCCTGTTCCCACATCCCACTTGCTGCTCACACACAACCTGTTGCAAAGGCAGCGAAACGTCCAACTTCTGCAGACTCCGGAGCAGCGACTACCGTCTTTCCCCCTCTGGAATGTTATGAAAAATGTGACCCGGGTTTGGAAACGGGAACCGCTCGGAAAAGTGCTGAGGGTTTCAGTCTGAGACAGCGGTTCCCACACCGGTCCCCACAGTACTGACACCGGTGTGCTCGCCGGTCCTGGGACCGCGTATCCGTATGTTTTGCCCTTATCTCCTCCCCGCCCCCCTCGCCGCCTCGTGGTGTCCAATGTCACACAAAAAACAACAACACTCGGACTTCTAACACGACCCCGTAAGATTTGGTGTCAACAAGGAACCGCCTTCACCTCAAACCCCTCTCACCTTCGGTGCAGGAAACGTGTGGTCCTGTGCAAAACCCACTCCTCTCAAACTGTTCCATCACAGGAAGTCACTGGGTGTTAAGGCCCCTTTGCTCAGTTCAACTGCTGCTTCTCTTTTCTTTTTTTCTTTTTCGCTTTTGTCTCAGCAGACCAGCTCCGCTATGTGAAATATAGCTGCATGGTTAGTCATCACACCCCGTGCTGGAGAGAGGGAGTAAGAGGAGGTGGGCCATCGCGCCTTGACAAAATATACAGAGGCGCTGAATAGACGACGGAGAGGGATGCGGTGGATCAGGGGTGAGACGTTTGTGTCGGAGCTTTTGTAACAGTATACATTGGTGGAAGAGTGGGGGGGGGGTGTCACTGATCCATACCCATCTGCAGAGGTCTCAGCCCTGCACAACGGAACATAAACTTCAACCCTTGTCACACACACACACACACTAGAGCATGCAGGTTCCCACACAGACACACACAAACATCACATGGCTCATCAGTCCTCATCGGTGCGTTATTCAAGCTGTCGTTGCAGTGGGCTAATGGGCTGGCTAGGAAAAACAAATATATACTCACGAGATAGGAATTGTGCCTGTCGAGGAACACGGAGTCTCCCATGATTCCCAAAGTATCCACATATATAAACAACCCCCCCAAAAAAAAAACTGTGCAAAAATAAGACGACACCCTCCGGGGGAAGAAGAAGAAGAAAAAAAAATAACTCCACAAGTGTTTTGTGCGTGTGTATGCGTGTGTGTGTGTGCGCGCGTGTGCGTGCGTGTGTGTTTTGTGTGCGTGTGCTCCACTCGATGGAACGTGGTGCGAGCGCGTAAAGCCTCCTATCTTCCAAACACAAGTCGATTTTTTTTCACCTCACCCACCCACCCACGAGAGAGAGAGGGAGAGAGAGGCAGAGAGAGAGAGGGAGAGAGAGAGCGATCTCGAAATCCACCCAGCACTTGTCGTCTTCTACATCATCGCGTTCCCCACCGGCCGCCGCGAGAAACGGACAAGACGGGACACCGCGCGTGCCGTGCGTAACGGAGCCATTACTCTGCGCCCTGTCGTCGCCGCTGCTGCGGAGCGGAGTGGCAGCGGGGAGGAAGCGGAGGACGGAGCGGAGGGAGGCGGGGCGCAGGGGAGGAGGACCGGCGGGGCTGCCGGTGGGACCGCAGCGGGAGCAGCGGGAGCAGCAGCGGCGGCGGCAGCAGCAGCAGCTGTTCTCTCATTGACAGGAACATTCTCGATCCCAGAGTGTCGGGGCTAACAGCTGGAATGCAGTCGTAGTTTGCATTATTGGGCTGATGGTGATAAATCGTCATGTGTGCACGTTTTTTAAAAAAAATTTATTTCTTAAAAACAACTAAATAAACTGTGTTATGGACTATCTCTCTTTCCCTGCAGAAATGTGCTATAGCTATATATAGCTATATATAGCTATAGCACATATAAAGCTATATATAGCTATAGCACATATATATAGCTATATATAGCTAATTTTTATTTTCATTGTTTGATTATGCTTTGAGCATTGTGTTCCGATTTTTGAATGTCAGGATGTGATCTGTCATTCTTTTCGTATTTAAAACGCCATATTTGATTCCGTTTCTTGGCATTTTCATAGCAACAGCCGTTCGGTTTATTAGCGATCAGTATATGCTATTTTTCATTGGCGCCCACGCGTAACGGCGCATGCGCAGGAAATGCGTCACGTTTATCGCAAAGGACAAGAGAAACTGCATGTTTACGGTGCAAGAAGAAGAGAAACTGCATGCTTAAGGTGCAAGAAGAAGAGAAACTGCATGCTTAAGGTGGAAGAAGAAGAGAAACTGCATGATTAAGGTGGAAGAAGAAGAGAAACTGCATGTTTAAGGTGCAAGAAGAAGAGAAACTGCATGTTTAAGGTGCAAGAAGAAGAGAAACTGCATGTTTAAGGTGCAAGAAGAAGAGAAACTGCATGATTAAGGTGGAAGAAGAAGAGAAACTGCATGTTTAAGGTGGAAGAAGAGAAACTGCATGTTTAAGGTGGAAGAAGAAGAGAAACTGCATGCTTAAGGTGCAAGAAGAAGAGAAACTGCATGCTTAAGGCGGAAGAACAAGTGATGGCCGCTAAGTTACAAAGCTAAAAGTTTATCTGGTGTTTAATAAAGTTTAAAAGGCCTTCAGAATATATAAGCTGCTGCTTGATGATCTTACTATCGTGCCGGTGTTGAGCCAAAATGTGTGAAGGCTGTAAAACTGTGACCTGAGCGTGAACGACGTGATCCGGATCACGTTCATTTCGAATGGATCGCTGGAGAGTTTGAAGTTTGAACGTTAACTACTTGTGGCCACCAGGTGTCGCCAAATCCACCAAAAGCGAAGACATTAAGGATAAGCGCTTTAATAACCTGAGATGAAGATAAGATCTATTTGGGTATTTTGACAAACTTTGCTGTGGAAATCCAGATGTGGCCTGGGTCAGAACACCAGAGTTAAGGAGCAAACAAGGGGGCGGGGGTCGACATCACTGGGTTTGTGCAATGCTTGGTGTGTCCGAAGTTTAGTGTTGGGAAATGCGTGTCGGGACAGTTTTCCTGCATGCAGCCACATAAAAAGAGGTTTAAAAGACAAGCAGTGAGGGACGTGATGGCAACGGTACCGTGTATGAACTGGCCTCCAGAGAGAGTTTTAAAACGCACACTCAAACACAAACACGGTCGTACGGGGCTTAATGAAAACCATTTGCTTTTGCTCGGCACTCTTTACTCAGTGTCCTGCTTTTGGCAAGAGGAGCGTTCTTGTAAGCGTAGTATATCTGCTGGTTGGCAAGTATGACATACACACCCCTAAGCGTGCACACACACACACAAACACACACCATGCCACCCTATACTTGTGGGGACCCCTTTTTTGACTACATTCATTCCCTAGCCCTTACCCTAACCTAATCCTAATTCTAACCTTAACCCTAAATCCAAGTCCTAACCCTATAATTGACCATTTTCCTCATAGGGACCCATAAAATGTCCCCACAAGGTAGGTGGTTTCAGGTTTTTCTGTCCTAATGGGGACCCCTTATTGACTACATTCATTCCCTAGCCCTTACCCTTACCTTAACCTAATCCTAACCCTTAACCCTAAATCCAAGTCCTAACATGAACCATTTCACTCATGGTGACCCATAAAATGTCCCCACAAGGTAGGTGGTTGCAGGTTTTTCTATCCAAATTTGAACAGGCTATACACACACACGTACACGCAAAACCAGTTATACTTTTCTCAGTCAGATCTACTCATCCGTAATTCTAGTGTTCCCACAAATACAGACGTAGCAGCGTCTCGCTCTCTCCCGCCGCCGTGTGTGAGAGCAGCACAGACAGGCTACTGAATTCCACCGCTTATCAGATGATGGTTTAGCCATTTTAAGAATGTTGAGAAGCAGTTTGGAGTAACCATTACTTTAAAATCTGCTGACAACAGCTGCTAAAGACTGACAGAAAGAGGGGGGGGGGGGGCGACAAGATACTAATCTTGCACAGGCAGCGTCAAAAAAGAAACCCTCCCCTTACCCCGCCGCCAACCCCGGACCTGCTCTTAAAGAGGACGGCTCTTTAACAAGATGACGGGTTATCAGATTTGCTGCTTCTGTGCTCTCGGTATTGTTTCAAACACTGTCATAACTTCTCGTGTGCTGTCGATACAGTACTACGTTGGGTAATATAGAAACACTCGTTTGCTGTTCATCCATCCATCATCCGAACCACTTCATCCTGCTCTCAGGGTCGCGGGGGATGCTGGAGGCCTATCCCAGCAGTCATTAGGCGGCAGGCGGGGAGACACCCCGGACAAGGCGCCAGGCGATCACAGGGCCGACAACCCCGCACACACACACACACACACACACACACACACACACACACACACACACACACATACATACCTAGGGACAATTGTATGTTACCTAAGGATAGCTAAAAATTAGTTTTTATAATGCTAATTTTAGCCATGTTAGCTACCGAGCTTAAGTTGTTTTACGCATTTACACATTCTGACTGACTTCAATCATGAACATTAAATATTTATATATCGTAACACTTTACAACAACGTTACTCAATAAACAAAGCAAAAATACAGATAAGGACTGCTAGCTTGCTAGCTAACGACAAGCACAACCCACCTTCAGAGACATGCTTCTTCAGTCCTTTGCAGCCATTTTAACCATAGCCATATTAGCCATCTACCTAAATTAGCTCTGAACTGTTGCCCAAGTTAATATTAACTTGCCGGCAAGCTAACTTAGTTAACTAGTAAGTTTGTTAATACTTGTGATCGGATGACCCAAGATGCATGTTATTGCCATATGTGAACAGGGCCTAAGTTACCTTAGCTAACGGTAAGTCGTATCGCCACGCTGGAGCTCAACAACACGTTAGATAAGACATAACTTAACAAATATGACCTCAATTAACATCAATACAACTGTAAAATTACTTAACTGTAAAATTACTTTACTGTTCAGGCGAGCTTTAATCAACAATAGAGAGGTAAATGAAACTAAGTTAAAAAGTAATAAGTTTCTTGCAGGTATTCCCACCCTTATAAACAATACAGTGGCATAACGACCAAAACCAACGATCGGTTTCATAAGCAAATGTGGGCGTGACCATTAACTAGAGTGTCAATGGTCATGTGTACTATTCCCAGAGGATTGGGGAATTGTTGCAATTACAGCATTGTAAGATGGTGATTGTTATACTCTTAGACACCCCCCCCCCTCGGTTCAGGGATGGTCGGTTCCTCTTCACATAGATGGCCTCTTTGACTCCTCGTTCAAACCAGCGTTCCTCCCTATCAAGGATGCGTACATCCTCATCCTTGAAAGAGTGGCTGCTGGCCTGTAGATGGATGTAGACTGCAGAGTCCTGGCCTGATGCATTAGCTCTCCTGTGTTGTACCATTCTCTTGGCCAGCGTCTGTTTACAAGTCACGGCAATCCTCCTGGGACCTGATCCTTGGAGTGGACCAACTTCTGTCGCAGCGTCTTTTGGAGTTTGAAAGCAACTGAGACGTGGTGTTTGTAAAATGCACATCTCAACTGTTGCGACCCTCTCACCACGTATGTAATCACCACTGGTTTACGCTTAGGCAGCTGTTGTCCTTCTCCTCTCTTCAATCCGACCAGCCGAAATTGTCCGAACTTGGTCCACCCCAAGGATCGGGTCCCTTCAGCACAAACAGAATAATATAGTATATGCTGTTAAGTGCCGGGAGGATTGCCATGACTTGTAAATCGGGGAAACCAAACAGATGCTGGCCAAGAGGATGGCACAACACAGGACAGCTAACATGTCAGGCCAGGACTCCACAGTCTACACCAGGGATAGGCAACATGGTCCAGAAAGGTCCAGTGTGGGTGCAGGTCTTTGTTCCAACCAAGCAGTTACACACCTGATTCTATAGATCAACCAATAGTCTTGTTCCAACCAAGCAGCTACACAACTGATTCTATTAGTCAACCTATAGTCTTTGCTAAGGACCTTGACTTGTAGACTCAGGTGTGTAACTCCTTGGTTGGAACGAAGACCTGCACCCACACCAGACCTTTCTGGACCATGTTGCCTATCCCTGGTCTACACTATCTACAGGCCAGTGGCCACTCTTTCAAGGATGAGGATGTGCACATCCTTGATAGGGAGGAACACTGGTTTGAACGGGGAGTCAAAGAGGGTCATCTATGTGAAGAGGGAATGACCATCCCTGAACCAGGGGGGGGGGAGGAGGGCAAGTGTACATCTGTCGCCATCTTACAATGCTGTGATTGCAAACATTCCCCAACCCTCTGTGAATAGTACACATGGCCATCGAAACTCTAGTCAATGATGATGTCTATTTGCATATGAAACCGATCATTGGTTTCGGTCGTTATGCCGCCATATTGATTATCAGGGTGGGGGTACCTGCAGTCAGTTGAGACTGAAGAGGTCACTCAGATGAGTGATGAAACGTATCTCTCAATAAGCATTGTGTCCAGATGAACTGATTCAACTTCCTGTGATTTCCTTACCTGGATTATTGAGCATGCATCAAAACATAATGGGTTTCTTTTTCGGAGTGGGGTGGGGGTGGCTGTTTATCAGACAGTTTAAGTGACCGAATATGTGCTCATTTCAAAGTTGTGGTATGTTAAGATTCACATTCAGACTCAGATTGATTGCCAAGTACAAGAACACACAAGGAGTTTGAGTTGGTATGTTGGTGGAAGGGGGGGAAAAGTAGATAAAAGTGATAAAGTGAATGAAGGCGCAATCAACACCCGTTCAGGGTTGATCCGAATCAAAACAGAGAACAGCCCGACTCCCTCCATCTCCTCTTTCCACACCGTGCCATGGACACGTCTCAGGGGAAGTGAGCAGCACTCTAACATCTTTCAACCGGACCTCAACCCAAACAATTAAGTGTGAAATTCTGCCCCGCCCGACATGAGCCCATTTGGTGCAACCAGAGCCAACTGGGCTGAGGAATAAATGAACCAGTGTGTGGATGACTAATACAATAGCAATCACATGGCGTATGCTAAAAACGATGGCTAACCATCGTTCCAGAAGTTCTCCAGTCAGTCACAATGAATACCAGCGTAACTCAAACAGTATGGCTCGACTCTTTCCACACAACAGCTTGACAGCAGTTTGTTTTAGTGGCGCCGGTGCTGACATAATGACAATTTACAGATAATACCAGACGATAAAGGGGTCACGGGACCTCGTGTACGATGCAATGGGACGGCAAACTATCGACAGAGCTTGCACACGAACTCAATCAATACTCTTTTGACCCACTTTGCGTCCAGCAGTGCAGCGTCCCCTATAGTAGCTGCAGCGCTGATGGTCGATAGTGCATCTGACCACGAGACGATTTCACCGATGGAAAAGAGAAAGGCATAAGCAACCTGCCGCTTTCACATGAAAACCTTGTCCATCTAAACCACTTATCCTGCTCTTAGGGTCACACTGGAGCCTATCCCAGCAGTCATTGGGCAGCAGGCGGGGAGACACCCTGGACAGGCCACCCGTCCATGAAAACCTTGTATTTGCATTTAATGAAGTTTGCCAGGCAGCACGGTGGTGCAGTGGTTAGCGCGGTCGCCTCACAGCAAGAAGGTCCTGGGTTCGAGTCCCGGCGTTGTCCAACCTTGGGGGGTCATCCCGGGTCGTTCTCTGTGTGGAGTTTGCATGTTCTGCGTGGGTCTCCTCTGGGTGCTCCGGTTTCCTCCCACAGTCCAAAGACATGTAGGTCAGGTGAATCAGCCAAACTGTGCCGGCCCTGTGATGGACCGGCGGCCTGTCCAGGGTGTCTCCCCGCCTGCCGCCCAGTGACTGCTGGGATAGGCTCCAGCATCCCCACGACCCCAATTGGGATGGCGGCTTGGATAATGGATGGACGGATGAAGTTTGCCAACCAGCAGCCAATCCAACGTACTTTTTATTCTGATAACAATCAAAATAAAATTACAAAAAGAGAAATTTCTGAAAGTACCTGAAAGTATTTGATTCTAAATTAAAAAATATATATATTTCGTCTTCACCTGGTTGCATCCGCTAATGAGAGTCAGTGAATCTACATTCCTGAGAATGAGTAAGGAGATAATGCAAGCCAGAGATGGTTTGCTTTTCTTTTCTTTCTTCTTTTTTTGTTGTTTTCTTTTGTTGCCCTTTGACAGACACTTACACAAACAAACACGCACACAACATGGGTGGGGGAACGCCAGAGGACAGCCGTGTGGATGAAGGAGAGGAAGAGGAAGGGCAAGAAAATTGAGAAAAGGAGGAGAGGACAAAACGAGGTAGAAACAGGATGTGACTGAAGAGAAAGACAGGAAAGAAGGAGAGGGAGAGAGAGGAGAGAGAGGGGGGGGGGGGGAGAGAGAGAGAGAGAGAGAGAGAGAGAGAGAGAGAGAGAGAGAGAGAGAGAGAGAGAGAGAGAGGGGTGAGGAGGGAATTGATGGGAGGGAACATGGCACAACATCTCCTAAGTCCAGATGTGCAGTATCAATTACAACTGTAGCAGCTTGGAGAGAGGGACACAGTGTGGATAAGCATGCCTACACATGTGCGAATACTGTGTGTGTGTGTGTGTGTGTGTGTGTGTGTGTGTGTGTGTGTGTGAATCAATGAGTGATTTCAGTGTCAGTAATGGGGGATGTTTTGAATCAGCTGGGGCAAAACCAACTCTAGACAACAACATGTCTGTCTGTCTGTCTGTCTGTGTGTCTCTGTTTCTCTCTGTCTGTCTGTCTGTCTGTGTGTCTCCCTCTCTCTGTGTCTGTCTCTGTCTGTCTGTGTGTCTCTGTTTCTCTCTGTCTGTCTGTCTGTGTGTCTGTCTCCCTCTCTCTGTGTCTGTCTCTGTCTGTCTGTGTGTCTCTGTTTCTCTCTGTCTGTCTGTCTGTGTGTCTGTCTCCCTCTCTCTGTGTCTGTCTCTGTCTGTCTGTGTGTCTCTGTTTCTCTCTGTCTGTCTGTCTGTGTGTCTGTCTCCCTCACTCTGTGTCTGTCTGTCTGTCTGTCTCTCCCTCTCTGTCTGTCTGTCTGTCTGTGTCACTATGTCTGTCTCTTTGTCTGTGTCACTATGTCTGTCTGTGTGTGTGTCTCTCTCTGTCTCTCTGTCTGTCTCCTTCTCTCTGTCTGTCTGTCTGTCTGTCTGTCTGTCTGTCTGTCTGTCTTGCTCTCTTTCTCTCTCTCTCTCTCTCTCTCTCTCTCTCTCTCTCTCTCTCTCTCTCTCTCTCTCTCTCTCTCTCTCTCTCTCTCTCACCCACACACACACACACACACACATGCAGAGATCACACTCTCACTCATCACCCATACTTTGGATTATACTCAGATTACTTGGATTATACTGGTCGTGTTGTATTTCTAGCTGTGGTTTGTGTTGGACCCTCTCTAAGGTTAAGACACAGTGTTGGACCCTCTCTCTCTAAGGTTAAGACACAGTGTTGGACCCTCTCTCTCAGGTTAAGACACCGTGGTGGACCCTCTCTCTCAGGTTAAGACACCGTGGTGGACCCTCTGTCTCAGGTTAAGACACCGTGGTGGACCCTCTCGCTCAGGTTAAGACACTATATTGGACCCTCTCTCTCAGGTTAAGACACCGTGGTTGGACCCTCTCTCTCAGGTTAAGACACCATGGTTGGACCCTCTGTCTCAGGTTAAGACACCATGGTGGACCCTCTCTCTCAGGTTAAGACACCGTGGTGGACCCTCTCTCTCAGGTTAAGACACCATGGTGGACCCTCTGTCTCAGGTTAAGACACCATGGTGGACCCTCTCTCTCAGGTTAAGACACCATGGTGGACCCTCTCTCTCAGGTTAAGACACCGTGGTGGACCCTCTGTCTCAGGTTAAGACACCATGGTGGACCCTCTCTCTCAGGTTAAGACACCGTGGTTGGACCCCCTCTCTCAGGTCAAGACACCGTGGTTGGACCCTCTCTCTCAGGTCAAGACACCGTGGTTGGACCCTCTCTCTCAGGTTAAGACACCATGGTGGACCCTCTCTCTCAGGTTAAGACACCGTGGTGGACCCTCTGTCTCAGGCTAAGACACCATGGTGGACCCTCTCTCTCTCAGGTTAAGACACCCTGATGGACCCTCTCGCTCAGGTTAAGACACCATGGTGGACCCTCTGTCTCAGGTTAAGACACCGTGGTTGGACCCTCTGTCTCAGGTTAAGACACCATGGTGGACCCTCTCTCTCAGGTTAAGACACCGTGGTTGGACCCTCTCTCTCAAGTTAAGTGACAGGAGGTTCATCTCCGTCCGTGAACAGAAGGGTAAAAGTGTGTGGCGGCTGAACCAGGGCCAGATTTCCCGGCAGTTGCCTTCAAATGACGGGAATCCTGTTTTTCCTCCTCCTTTCCCTTGAAAACCGACCCCGGGCCCGCCGGGATGACTTGGACATGACCTAAGTGTTGGTTAAAGTCCTTGGAAGGGAGGATTTGACCTGCATTGATATTCATCAATCGTCATTCGTCTATCATTTCCACACATCGGCAGGGAAAACTGGCTTGGGCTTCGACCAAAATGAGGATGTTCACAGGTGCGCGTGTAGTCATGCCTTGCATAACTCGGCCTCGCACGTTCGAGCCAGCGTAAACCTCCCTAAGTTATGGCTTCGCGGCGCGCGCTCGCAGATTTTTTTCCACCGCCGAGCTTGGCAGGTCACGGTGGCGTTGACACGTCTTATTCCCCCGCTCCTTATAATTCATGGGGTGAGCCGTGAGTTGTTAGTAAGAGGGTGGGTAAAGATAATACCGTGCACTTCTTACAGTAGGACGAACTGGGAGGCTTCCCAGGAGGCTCTTTGGTCAAATCCCCATCGATCCACATGAATTCTACCCCGTTTTCCTCCCCGGCGTTCATCTGAACAAACCGACGGAGCACCAAAAAACATCTGTCCGACATAAAGACGTGACCAGCAAATTTATTTTTTGGGGGGGGGGGGGGTTCCCTTCCCAGGGGGGTTCCCTTCCCAGGGGGGTTCCCTTCCCAGCCAATTACCCCACTCTTCCGAGCCGTCCCCGTCGCTGCTTCATCCCCGCTGCCCATCCGGGAAGGGCTGCAGACTACCGCACGCCTCCTCCGATACGCGTGGAGTCGCCGGCCGCTTCTTTTCACCTGACAGGAGTTTCACCGGGGGGACGTAGCGCGTGGGAGGATCACACTACCCCCCCCCCCCAAGTGCAGCAACCAGGACACATACGCACGTCCGGTGTCCCCACCCGCTGACACAGCCAATTATGTCTGTGGGGACGCCCGACCAAGCCGGAGGTAACACGGGGATTCGGCGATCGGCAAATCTGCATTTAAGATTTCGACATGACGGGCGTCCGGGGCGGCGTAGCGGTCTACTCCGTTGCCTCCCAACACGGGGATCGCCGGTTCGAATCCCCGTGTTGCCTCCGGATTGGTCGGGCGTCCCTACAGACACAATCGGCCGTGTCTGCGGGTGGGAAGCCGGATGTGGCTATGTGTACTGGTCGCTGCACCGGCGCCTCCTCTGGCCGGTCGGGGGGGGGGGGAACGGAAAACTACAGCCCGGATGTGAGCGCATCGTGGATATCACTGTACAGAATCCCCTCCCCGTCCATCGTGTGGGTCCAGGGCTCTATAGCGAAGGGGGGCAGCCAGCCGGTGATATTTACATTGTTTGGTCAGGGGTTGCAGCGAGCACCTTGAAAAGGCCGCATGCCTCGGTCGTGAAATCATCCCGCGGAGCGGAAAGTATTCGGTTAAAGCACTTTACGCAATCCAATAAATGGCGTGGGGGAAAACCCCAGAAGGGCTTCGATCTGTTTAATAAACACTCGCAAAACATAGATGTGGCAAACGGCCGCGATTAAAATATTTATTTGCGAGTGTTACGTCACGCCCCGCTCGGCCCTGGCGGACTGTGGAAAGCCTCATCGGGGGGGGGGGGGGGGGGGGGAATGATTCCTACGATTGAGACGGGCCGGCCTTCCTCGAGGCCCGCGACCAGATGACGACGCGGGATCCATCACCCACTCAGCCACCCGCACCGATTCACGCCGAACCGTGACCGCCGCCGCCGCCGCCGCTCCCGTTCAGGGGGAGAGCAAATCGGCTCCCCCCCCCCCCCCCCGCCATCGAATCAAAAAAAAAAAACATTTTCAACGCTTCGTTGAGGCGGTGACCTTTGACCTCCGCTTTCACACGTCAGCCAGCAGAACGGGTCGAAAGAGGGAGAAAACGAGAGGGAAGGGAGAGGCTGGGGGGTAACGTTAAAAACTGGGCGCACATAAACGAATTTACAGCGGGAGCTGCACAAAGCAGCTCTGGGGGATGACCTCAGACGAGGGGAATGTGTGTGCGTGTGTGTGTGTGTGTGTGTGTGTGTGTGTGTGTGTGTGTGTGTGTGTGTGTGTGTGTGCTTGACTCTGAGTGTTAGAGAGAGAGAGAGAGAGAGAGAGAGAGAGAGAGAGAGAGAGAGAGAGAGAGAGAGAGAGAGAGAGAGAGAATTCCTCAGCCAGGACGGGCACCCCCCACCCAAATGAGGGAAGGGAGAAGACACACTCCCATGTGCAAGCGCGCACACACACACACACACACACACACACACACACACACACACACACACACACGTCGGTTTATTAGTGAAACACATCTTTTCGAGGGTCTCTGACAACACTCCTGCTCCAAAGACGACCATTTTTTCAGCAGAGGAGGTCAGGGAGGGTTTTTTTTTTTAAAGGAACCGATCACTCACTACTCACTAAACACACCACACACACCACACCACACACACACACACACACACACACACACACACACCAAATACATATGCATAACCCCACACCAGAACATGCCCATGCACACAAGTAACGACAGAGCGAGTCTGGATTCAATCTGGAAGCTTTTATCCTCGGGCCAAGCCGCTCACACTCCCTCCCCGCACTCCGTCCTGAAGGGCCAGGGGATTGCAAAGGGGACAACGCCAGACAGGCATGTGAGGAGGAAAACCGACAGGTTTTTGGCCTCAGCCCAGGGTTTCTGCACAGCCCTCGCCTCCATACCATCTCCAGTAGGTGCACTTCTGAGTGCACGACACGCCGGAAATACTGGCGGGTTGGCCTGCCGGCTACTTCTGAAGGCAGAGCTCTCTCTCTCTCTCTCTCTCTCCAAGGGAAAACCGGCCGCGGGTTAGAGAGCGCGGTCCCAGCGGCGTCTAGGACAAAGATCCCTGAATGCCAACCACACCATAAAGCATCGTCTGCGTTACCTACAGAGTGAAGACAACACACTCCGGCTCCTGTCGCAAAAGCGATCAAGGACGCTACGTTGATAAAGCCCGCCAATCTAGTCAGCAAGTAAGAGGCAGGGTTGTGTGGCCAATGGATTACCCCCCCCCCGAGATAAAATCAAGGAACTGCTGGTGAAATGTAGGATTATCATTTGTCTGTATGTCACTCCATCTTGTGAGTGGACTGGATTATACGTGTAGTACACACCAGCCCATTGCGTCTTTATAATTATGTTGACCGGTATGCATTATATCCAGTGACCTCCTCCTGGATCGCCACCTTGTCGTGGTGGAGCAGCTTGCGTATACCGATGATCCTAAGAGCTATGCCGCCTGCAGCTTGGCTCCTGGTAGGGTCACCCGAGGTGGATAGGTCAAGGGGGAGGTTCCAGATGACGCACGATCCAACAAAGACCTCAACGGTGGAACTGGTGGGAGGTGTCTCCAGGTCACAACGGCAGTGAAGGCGGATGAAGGCTGCAACAGAGGGTGGTCCCCAATCATCTTGGTTCTCCATGCTATTGGACTCTGGCCACCCCCTGCCAAGGACCGTGTGGTGGCTGCAGGCACATCAGCCACGCCACGTAAAAAGTTGTCGAGTGGAGGCGTCCTCCCATTAGGCAGCTCCAAGGTCGACCTCTACACCCACCTGAAGACCCAGAGGGACTCAGGAGGAGGACGGTCATACTCAACCCCGAGTGACCGCCGATGATGACTTCCAGTGCTGCCTCTCTCAGCTGTGTCAAAAAGTAACGGCAAATAATTCAAAGCGTATGTTTACGCCTACTCGGACGACCACATCAGCGGTGGTCTGCAAAAGCAACGCACTGAATTTCAACAGCGGCGCTCCGGCGACCCGTCTAAACGCTGCAGCAAGCCATTGTTTTACACCGGAGGCTACATTTCAAACCTGCACCTGAGCACCCAAGTCGAAAAAATAAAATATCTGCAAGTACTATTGTCTCCGATGATTTCCCTGATGGACGTCTTTGTAAGGAGACAGAGGAGGGCAAAATAAAAAAAGAGAGAGAGAGAGAAAGAGAAGAGCAATAGTAACTAAAAGCAGAAGGAAGGGAAGCTTTACATTAGTCATTGGATTGGCAAACAACTGACTCCAGTGGAGCTGGAGGGCCAACAAAAGACTGTTGTTGCACGGTGCAGCTCATAACTGTCAAGTAAAACAAGGTGTAACACAGACTTCTGAGGTGTGACGTATAAATCATGTCCAAATTAGGGATGCTGGAGCCAACCCCGTTTCTGTCAAATGTAAAAATGATGGTCTTTCCTCATTTCAAATTCTAATCTTGACTCTTTCACCTCTGAAGGCTGCTCTCTTGTGGATTTCTACAGCTGCTGAGGTTGAATTTTAATCAGCTCTGAAGCTGCGTCAACAAATTGCTAGCAACCGTTAGCTTAGCATACGCTGTACTTGCCTCCGACGGTGATGTTAGCAACCGTCGCACCAGAGATGTTAGCAAAAACACTTCTTGAAAAATAAAGCTCATGTTATAACATGTATTAACTTTGGCATAAGTCATGTTTGCTTGTGTTACTCAATAAATCTTAAAAGCAAAATGACAGAAAAGCAGGATCCAAAAAAAAACCATAGGCGAAACATAACAGGATCTGCATGTTGTCTGAGGGCCCCGAAATGACAACAACACTTTAGATGCCTATAAATGTCAGTGAGAAAGACACAAAACAGAAAATCTGGAAAGGGGTTTGATAGCGCGATTACGCCCCATCTGTTTGTGTTTCTCTTCTTATCTTCTCTCTTGCTCGACGTAACTGTCTGTTAGCCTGTCTATCCTCTTATGCCTGTCCATCAGTCTTTGCTCCCTTCCATCTAAATGCCTTGTCGCTTCTCGCTAGATACCTATCTTCCTCTGCGGCAGTCTGCTTGGCTTATCCGTCTATGTCTCTCTCTCTCTTTCTGAACTTTACCCCCTAAGTAGACGCTATATGGGTTTTCCTTTACATACCGGGATGTAGCAGGTCAGCTGAGAAAATCAGAGAAGAGGTTTAATCCAAAATGATGTATGCACCATTAAAGAGATGCAATGCCAACTTTTCAACATGTCTGCAGACGTGAAGGTAAAGGATCTCCTTGGAGAGCACCTTCATGTCTGCAGACATGAAGGTATAGGTTCTCTCTCCAACGAGATCCTTTACCATGAAGGTAAAGGTTCTCCATGGAGATCCTTTACCTTCAAGGTAAAGGTGAAGGTAAAGGATCTCCTTGGAGAGCACCTTCATGTCTGCAGACATGAAGGTATAGGTTCTCTCTCCAACGAGATCCTTTACCATGAAGGTAAAGGTTCTCCATGGAGATCCTTTACCTTCAAGGTAAAGGTGAAGGTAAAGGATCTCCTTGGAGAGCACCTTCATGTCTGCAGACATGAAGGTATAGGTTCTCTCTCCAACGAGATCCTATACCTTCACCTTTACCTTGAAGGTAAAGGATCTCCATGGAGAACCTTTACCTTCATGTCTGCAGACATACAGGTAAAGGTTCTCCTTGGAGAACCTTTAAATGTTCTCCAAGGAGAACATTTAAAGAACTCATGCATTTAGAGAACCTTTAAATGTTCTCCAAGGAAAACCTTTACCTGTATGTCTGCAGACATGAAGTAAAGGTTCTCCATGGAGATCCTTTACCTTCATGTCTGCAAACATACAGGTAAAGGTTCTCCTTGGAGAACATTTAAAGGTTCTCCAAGGAGAACATTTAAAGAACTCATGCATTTAGAGAACATTTAAAGGTTCTCCAAGGAGAACCTTTACCTGTATGTTTGCAGACATGAAGTAAAGGTTCTCCATGGAGAATAGTGTTCATGTTCCTAGAGTAATAATTGAAGCTTATAAAGGTATGCAAATTTGATTTCATTTTGTGTGATTTTTTTTTTTTTGCAAACAGTGTACTATATGAAAGTGTAAATGACCTATTTTTTTGGAAATGGTGGATTTATCATTGGAGGAAAAGTCCACTCCTCATGCCTTCTCCATGCACATGGTGAATGAATCCCTGACCTGTAGGTTTTGCAACTATGAATAAAAGGGCCTCCTTTTCTGCTTAATAAAGGCCTGTTTTTCACTTAAACACCCTTTCCTTCAGCTCCACCTCCTACTCCGTAATGTACTCACACACACCCAGACACACACACACACACACGACATTGTCCTCCTACGCCTCCTTAATGCTGCCACAACAGTTGCCATGGTGTCTCGGCTCACCGGCTGTGGCAGACAGCACAGTATCAAGGACGTGTGTGTGTGCGTGTGTGTGTGTGTGTGTGTGTGTCGCAGTAGAATAACATGTGCTTATGTAGACGAACAGAGCATGTGTGAACCAGTCCTGTATCACAATGTGCCGGGGCCATGATTACACATGTATCTGATTTGAAGATGACACCCATGTATTTAATACATGGGTGTCATCATGCTCGAGGAATATTTTCAATATTCCATTTTAACAAAACGGCGTAAATGGGGCGTCCGGGTAGCGTAGTGGTCTATTCTGTTGCCTAGCAACACGGGGGTCGCAGGTTCAAATCCCCGTGTAACCTCCGGCTTGTTCGGGCGTCTCTACAGACACAATTGGTTGTGTCTGCGGGTGTGAAGCCGGATGTGGGTATGTGTCCTTGTCGGTGCTGCGGTGCCTCCTCTGGTCAGTTGGGTCACCTGTTCGAGGGGTGGGACTGGGGGGAATAGCGTGATCCTCCCATGCGCTATGTCCCCCTGGTGAAACTCCTCACTGTCAGGTGAAAAGAAGCGGCTGGCGACCCCACATGTATCGGAGGAGGCGTGTGGTAGTCTGCAGCCCTCCCCGGATCGGCAGAGGGGGCGGAGCAGCGACCGAGACGGCTCGAAAGAATTGGGGAAAAAAATCCCCCCCCCCAAAAAAGTAATAACCAGCGTAAATTACTATTTATTTATTTATTTTTGCATGTGCACGTTAAAGGACTACTTCATGCATTGCAGTCTTCACGTGTTCGTCTGCATCATCTAATGAGAAGGACCGCGTTGAGCCCAGGATGGTCTTGTGAGGTTATCTGGATCCACGTTTGCTCCAGGCCACAGTTTAAGGACTACCAGTCTGTTCCTGTTCGGTCTAACCCGTGTCCGGGTAGAAACCGACACACACGATATAGTGACTACACCGCGTCTAAGACCCCCTCAGTCTTCACCAGCATTGCACGGCTCTTCACATTCCTCCCCATCCTCCCCCTTTCCCGGGGCAAACGCCGGCCCTCCTGCAGCTTCAGGCGTATTTACGTTACTGCGAGCTGGCCGGACTGGAGAGGCTCAGAAGACTGTCTGGGAGGGGGGGGGGGGGGAGGCAAAGGAAACCGCCACTGAGCGGCGTCTCTCGCCCACGGATCTCCGGAGACGCTCCTTTAAGAGTGGGGCCTTACACCTGTTGACTGGCGGGTCTGAAAGCCGTTGTAATAACAACACAATAGTGTGTCTGTCCACTGAGGGATGTGGCCTCAGCGTGCTGCCTCCGACTCCCTCCGCTGGGGGACCGAGACTCTCTCAGCGCAACTCCATCTAAACACAGTGTGTGTGTGTGTGTGTGTGTGTGTGTGTGTGTGTGTGTGTGTGTGTGTGTGCGCGCGCGCTGACACATCTGGTTCCGTCTAAACACAGCATCATGGGTGTTCCAGTTTTTTTAAAAGCCATTTTGAGATGTTCTGAGGTTATATTTTTTCCCCTCCCCAAGTGTTTGGTTCTTTAACTGTGATGGAGAATAAGTTTATACCGTTGCATTAACACTCTCTCTGTCTCTCTTTATCACATATATGTACACACACACACACACACGCACACACACACACGCACACGCACACACACACACACAGTGTTGGCAGAGTGAAAATGTGACGTCACACGCGTTTGCGCACACACACACGTCTCCAATTCTGTCATTATTCCCTGTTTGTGTGAGTGTGTAGTGACAGAGAGAAGAGTTAGAGAGGGGGGGGTGAGAGAGCGAGCAAGAAAGAGATGAGAGAGCAAGAGAAATGAGTGAGCAAGAGAGCAAGAAAGAGAGATTGAGATAGTGAGAGAGAAAGCGAGAGAGGGAGACAGCAAAAGAGATAAGTGAGAGACTGAGAGAGAACCAGAGAGATAAATGACAGAAAGAGAGTGAGAGAGAGAGACAGCATGAGAGACAGAGCGAGAGAGATGAGTGAGAGAGAGAGAGCTAGAGAGATGAGTGACAAGAAAGAGAGTGAGAAAGAGAGAGAGAGAGAGCGAGACAGAGGTGAGTGAGAGAGAGAAATGAGAGAGCAAGGGAGAGCGAGAAAGAGTGAGACAGCGAGACAGAGCGAGTGAGATGAGAGAGAGAGAGCGAGAGATGAGTGACAGAGAGTGAGAGAGAGAGTGAGAAAGAGAGAGAGAGATGAGTGAGAGAGAGAGCGAGAGATGAGTGAGAGAGAGAGAGCGAGAGAGAAAGGAAGAGTGAGAGAGAGCGAGAGATGAGCGAGCAAGAGAGATGAGTGAGAGAGATGAGTGAGAGAGAGAGATGAGCCAGAGAGAGACAGACGGAGAGTGAGAGAAAGAGAGAGAGAGAAAGAGCGTGTGGGTGTTGGTAACAGAAATAAAACAACACTCCACTGCTTACACTTCATAAGTGCATAATGATAACAATACATACCCCCCCACACACACACACACACATTGGTTGGAAGTCAAAGCTCTGCCTCCTCAATCATATATACAGACATGCATCATTCTCTCTCTCTCTCTCTCTCTCTCTCTCTCTCTCTCTCTCTCTCTTCCCATCCTCAGTAAAGACAGTGATCCATGATGTCCAGCTAAGGGATCATTGTGTAACTACAGGGCATAAAATCAATATAACACAACGGGAATAGGGAATATTTGTCATTTTATTCCATGTGCCTGCACACATGAAATGAAACGACATATCGTTTCCCCCAGCCCACAGCACTGCAACACAAAGACAAAAACACATCCAAACTACAAAAACTACAAAAACACATATATCCAACATATTAAAAAAAAGCTTTTTTTTTCCACTGTCCAAGACAGCGAACGCCAGACAGGATGCCTGTCGGAACTGTCGGTCTGCATGGGCTAGCAGTTACCTTAGCATGCCCTGCTTCTGCTTCCTGTCAGACCGCCCTTGGTGTTATAAGAACTGCCGGTCTGCATGGGCTAGCAGTTAGCTTAGCATGCCCTGCTTCCGCCTCCTGTCAGACTGCCCTTGGTGTTATCGGAACTGCCGGTCTGCATGGGCTAGCAGTTAGCTTAGCATGCCCTGCTTCCGCCTCCTGTCAGACTGCCCTTGGTGTTATAAGAACTGCCGGTCTGCATGGGCTAGCAGTTAGCTTAGCATGCCCTGCTTCCGCCTCCTGTCAGACTGCCCTTGGTGTTATAAGAACTGCCGGTCTGCATGGGCTAGCAGTTAGCTTAGCATGCCCTGCTTCCGCCTCCTGTCAGACTGCCCTTGGTGTTATAAGAACTGTCGGTCTGCATGGGCTAGCAGTTAGCTTAGCATGCCCTGCTTCTGCCTCCTGTCAGACTGCCCTTGGTGTTATAAGAACTGCCGGTCTGCATGGGCTAGCAGTTAGCTTAGCATGCCCCGCTTCTGCCTCCTGTCAGACCACCCTCAGTGTTTCCTCTTCATTCGCAGCTCCGGGCAGGGCCGTGGTCCCTGGGCCCACAGGACGCAGCAGACCAAGCTCTCCCAGCCACCAAATGAAGACAAAAACTTACATGCAGATGTGGACAAAGACATTCGTGCACAGAAGCAGAAACATGCACAATGCTGACGTCCTCCCAAAGTTCAGACACATAAAGACAATGATGTCTCCTCACTGTCTAACTCGGCTTGTTGTTGGATTTATTGAGCCGTTTGTGGGTCGTTTTCCGAAGTTTACAAAGATCATTCTGGTGTCATATGGATTTGTCATGGAGCTCTCTGCTTTAAGTGAATGTGTAACCGCAGCAATATGCCTCCATGTTCTGCTGGATGTATTTCAATGCATATTTCATCATGGCCTAAAATAAACTGGCTAACAGCTTTATGGTGCAGGTTGGCTGCTCTAAAGAACACATAAAATTGTGTCTTGCACAATGCAGGTTCGAGGACTAAAAATGTGCAGTCATGTACGGGAACAAGGCCTGGATGACAACTTAGTTATTGTTGCATCTTCGATGACAAATGCAAGTGTCCGCGGCGTTGATGGCGAGAACCTTTTTATTTTTAGCGGCACATGAAAATGAACATGCACAGGACGGTCGTGAAACTCTGTTCTCCGTTTCCCCCGAAACGAACAAGAATGTTGTACAACTGTGTGCAAGTGTGAGCTGTGCTTCTCTGGCTCCCAGTGGGCTAGCCCACACCCGTTCCCATCGTCCCTTCCTCGCCGTCTTTCTCGCTTCTCCCATCGCCCCTTTTCTGCTCCGCCCTCTCCCTCCAACTTCATCCCCTTCCGTCTTTTCTCTTGTCCCCCCCCCCCCCCCAAGTCTCTCCATGAACACACAGGGTCACGTTTTTGTAAAGGCATGGCAGCTTTCTTGCTGCAAGGACCTCCCCGCCATCAAATATTTATATGTTTCCAACTATATATATATAAATATATATACAATCCAGTGATTAAGGTAAGTTCTTTATGAGACAGTACAAGCCTGTTTCATGCCATAAGCAATCATCAGCTGTCTCTCTCTCTATATATATATACACACACACACATTAGATATAATATTATATTATTTATAAATATATGTATAAATATATTAGATATATTATATTATATTTATATATTTTTATTATATAAAATGCAACTTGATTGATCTATTGACAATATATTACATATACACAATATATATTTTATTATACATATTATATTTATATACAATTTATATTACTTATATTTATAAATTGATATTTATATACAAATATAATACATTTATATAATATATATTATTACTATATATATATATATATATATATATATATATACACTAGGCGCCGCCCTCTGCACATATCAACCTTACAGCTTTTTACTGTACTTTTTCAGGTCTTCCCTTTCATTCCGCCTCATTTTTCCTTTTCTCTCCTCTCATATTTTGTCTCATCCTGTCTCTCTTTCTCATTCCCTTTCCTTACCCCGCCCTCATTCCACCTTCCCCTCTCTCTCTCTCTCTCTGTCTCTCTCCCCCTCTCTCTCTCTCTCTCTCCCTCTCTGTCATTGTTTAATGGGGTCAGGTCTCCTGTGAATTGTGAACTTAACTGAACCCTGATAGACATAACAAATCAGGACTCTGCTTGGACAGGCTATCCATCTGCGTGTGTGCATGTGTGCGTGCATGTGTGCATGCATGCATGCGTGTCTGTGTCCGTCTGTGAGTGCGTTTGCATCATATTCTCAACACACACACACAAATAGCTATCTTACATGGGTGTGTGTGGTCGTGTGCATCTGTGTGTTGTATGCGTTGTGCACATCCATCTCCTCCCACATCCATGTTTGCGTATGTGGGTGTAATGTTCCCGTATTTATTATCTAACCTGCGTGTGTGTACGTATTCCCATCGGCCGCGGCGGTCATCTCAGGTATGCGCGGCTCATCGGACCGGGGGCCTGAAACATATCAGATCTTTATCACAGTCAGACTGAGGCACTTCTCAATTCTTCTCAACTCCGGGCGTAAATATTTACCCGGCGGAATAAACACACTGGACCAGTGGGGACGCTTTCTCACCCAACATTAGATAAAAAAGGACAAAAAAAAAAAAAAATCTTTTATCTGTGTACAGAAAAGGGGATTGGCCTCATTCGTCAGTCGTCCGTACGTATGCGCAAAATTTGTTCTCACACACCCGTGGAATTTCTTAGCCCTCGGCGCCGCCTGACATCATAGGCGAAGCCTGAGGGTTACTTGTCATTCCTTCCCCCTGACATCTATTGTTTACCTCTTGCGACGAGCCATCACCCGGGCCTGCGAAGACATCGGCGTTGGAGCCAGTCGGTGTCTACATTCTGGGGGTTACCCAGGTCTGGGAGACGAGTTTCAGGGCTAAACTGTCCCACGGGTGTGTAAGAACCAATCTGTACTTACATAGATAGGAACAGCTGATGAGCGAGGCCGTGGTGGGCCCTCTCAGTCAATTCTGCATATATACGTCTTGGTAGGCCCTCTCTGGTAAACAGGTAGACCACATGAAGGGAGTCCGGGTAACGTGGCGGTGCCTACCAACACGGGGATCGCCGGTTCGAATCCCCGTGTTACCTCCGGCTTGGTCGGGCGTCCCTACAGACACAATTGGCCGTGTCTGCGGGTGGGAAGCCGATACCCAGGGGGAACTGGGGGGAGTAGCGTGATCCTCCCACGTGCTACACCCCCCTGGTGAAACTCCTCACTGCCAGGTGAAAAAAAGCGGCTGGCGACTCCACATCTATCGGAGGAGGCATGTGGTAGTCTGCAGCTCTCCCTGGATCGGGCAGCGAAGAAGAGTGGGGTAATTGGGGAGAAAAAGGGGGAACCCCCCCCCAAGAAAAGCAGTGAATAGCAGAGTTGTTCCTCTACAAATCCCATCATGTGCCATAAGAGATGTGCAGCTCCTGACCATTAGGTTAAACGTGGGTGCAACATAGTGAGCCAGAATGAAGACGTACAACTAGCAAAGTGGCGCCGCAACACTTGTGGTATGTTCAAGTGTGACCTCGGACCTCTTTGGAACTGCAACACGTGGGGAATTCTGATGCCCCCATCAGTTAGGAGCCTTGTTTCCATCCCCGTTTCCCCATCCAGCTCTGACGGAGAAGCACTGGCACTACGAGGCTACAAGCCGGCACGCCCCAACTGAGGCCGAGCACATGTTTGGGCATTGGAAGAAGCGACGGCGGCCTTCATAAATCCTCCCGAGGGAATAAACATTTACTTTACCACGCTCAATTGTTGGAGAAACGAACTGAAATAGTCTTCCAATGATAACAATTTCAGCAAAACCAAGTTAGGCTACTGTCAGGATTTGACAACAACAATGACAAGTGTGCGAAAATCAGACATAACACAATTAGCAAAAGACGGTTCCATCCAAAGATCGCCTGGTTACACCACCCTTCCCTTCCACAAAGAAATGATTTTTTAAATAACAATATTATTAAATAACAATATAAATATCAAATATATTATATAATAATATTTGTGAACTTATATTATTATTATATATTATTATATATTATATTAATATTACATATTTATATATAATTAGAAATTAAGAAACAATTGATAAAAATTATTAGATAATAAATAAATTATAATAAATATAAATAATAAAAAATAACGATTAAAATAATAAACCATTGATACAACTATATATATATATATATATATATATATAAATGTGAAAAGAATATTTTAGATAATTACTAAATTATTTTAAGATATTCTTATTATTTTTTTAGCATGTAAGGATGACATAATGAATGAAAATGCAAACCAGACAGTGTGATCTGGCAGATCGATCAGTCGCGTTATCAAGTCAGCAGCACAGAATTTACTCAATTCTGCAACGCCTACGATGTGAACCCGTCTCCAGCCATAACATGGCCCTGTGAGACACAAAAGGTTCACTAGCATGTCATAAAACTTCCCAGATGCATTGCTGTCAGGGACCCCACCCCTGTCCAGGGTACCCTCCTGCAGTCCAGACACACAACATACACTTGAAATCTGACAATCGGCTAACGCACGTCTCCTGGGACTCGGTCCAGTTCCTGCAGCTGAAGTGACTGGTTGATATTTTCTTGTCTCTCACGGATTTCTACTTGGAATAACGTCTAATTTTAAGTTAGCTGGGCTTTTTTTTTATTATTGCTATCATGTCAGTGTTTAGGCATTGTCCAGATGCGGGGGTAAACTGTCCAGTCGCCTCAGCATTGTTGCCCTGATAGCGCTCTTTCACCGTACTTTAAACATTTACGTTGTCTCGATTTGGATTTGACCACTGAAATATCTAAATTTGGAAAAAGAAACGTAAACTGAAGGTTTTACCCCCACGCGCACACCCGCGTGCACAGAGACCCCCAGCCGCACACACAAACACGCGCGTGCACACGCGGACGCGCGCACACACACGGACCGCATGCTTCCACTCAAATACACAAAGGATTTGTGTTTTGAAGAGGCTCTTGATTTCCTGGAAAGTATTGTTATGTGGTTAAATTTTGAGCTTTACCAGGCAGACGGTCTACGTGTGTGTGTGTGTGTGTGTGTATTTGGGTGGAGGCACAAGATGAGAGCAGGAAAGAAAGGAAGAAGAACAAGAGACGGGGTTTGACAGATCCATCTCTCTCTCTCTCTCTCTCAGGAATGCGGCAGGAATCCAAGCTCGACTCCCCCGTTAGCTCCACCCACACTTCCACCATCAGGCTAAACACGCTCAGACAGACGCACATGCATATAGAGACCGTCCCCGGACTACGGACGAGTTCCGTTTTTGAGTCGGTTCTTATGTCGATATGTAAGTCGGATCTGTATGTAAATCGGATTGGTATGTAAGTCGGATTTGTATGCAAGTCGGAACAGTTACGTACAGTTCACATCTAGCGTCAGTTAGTCAAATATTTGTCTTAGTATACAGTATATATTTTACCTAAAACATCATGAATATAATAATGCAGTAATGGTAACAAATGTAACTACAGTACAGTATTTATAATTGAGAGAGAGAATGTGTGTATAGGTATAAAAAACATTAAAGAATATTTTCGTATACTTCCGGCGGCAGCCATACCAACATGTACCCTGGCTCTGCCAAATGACGGAAGCTAAGCAGGTATGGGCTTGGCTAGCTAGCACTTGGATGGGAGACATCCCGGGAAAACTGAGATGCTGCCAGAGTTGGCGTTGGTGGGCCAATAGGGGGCAGTCTTGCCTCTGGTCCTAATTTCTACTACTACTTTCGGGGTCCACACAGCGGATCAACCGTTTCCATCTCTTTCTTTCCTCTGCATCTTCCTCTGCCACACCAGCCACCTGCATGTCCTCCCTCACCACATCCATAAACCTCCTCTTTGGCCTTCCTCTTTTCCTCTACCCTGGCAGCTCCATATTCAGCATCCTTCTCCCAATATACCCAGCATCTCTCCTCCACACGTTCAAGCCATCTCAATCTTGCCTCTCTTGCTTTGTCGCCAAACCGTCCAACCTGAGATGTCCCTCTAATATAATCGTTCCTAATCCTGTCCTTCTTCGTCACTCCGAATGAAAATCTTAGCATCTTCAACTCTGCCACCTCCAGCTCCTCCTCCTGTCTTTTCATCAGTGCCACTGTCTCCAAACCATACAACATAGCTGGTCTCACTACCATCTTGTAAACCTTCCCTTTAACTCTTGCCGGTACCCTTCTGTCACAAATCACTCCTGACACTCTTCTCCACCCACTCCACCCTGCCTGCACTCTCTTCTTCACCTCTCTTCTGCACTCCCCGTTACTTTGGAACTTTGGACAGTCCTCTGGTCCTAATAAACACAACAAATACCAAATCCCAATGCCCCAGTGCAGTGATGGGGACACTGAGCTGTGGGAGATGTCGTCCTTCGGATGACACGTTAAACCGAGGTCCTGACTCACTGTGGTCATTAAAGATCTCATGGCACTAATAGCAAAGAGTAGCGGGGGTCCCCTGGTGTCCTGGCCAACTTCCCAACATGGCTCTCTCCATCTGGCCACCTAATCATTCCCCCATGTAAGTGGCTCAGTGATTCCTCCCTCCCCACCTCAAGCTGATGTGTGGTGAGCGTTCTGGTGCAAAATGGCTGCCGTGCATCACCCAGGTGGGTGCTACATACCTTTTATAACACCTTTTATGACTTTTTATTAATCACGTCTCTCTCAACACTTTTTTGACCACTTCTTTTTTAAGATTTCCCAAGGGGCTTAGAGCCTGTATGTTTGTTAAATTCGAAAACGTATTGCATAATGATATCAGCTCCCTCACAACTTGAATATATATATATGCATTTTACTTCACTACATTTTAAAAGACTTCAGGGGTAATTTGATAAGGACACGATGAGCCACTTGCTTAAACTGCCCCTGTACTAAGACATTTTAACTCGACAACCAATATTTTTGACAAATCCGCACACACAGGGTCACAATTATGTTGTATTGCAGCTTTCTGAGCCTTAAACTGCTACATAAATAAAACTCCAAACTTATCGACTTGTGCAAATGTACCAGGAGCTAGATACTAGGTGTACCATGGAGCAATTACTTGACGATACCAAAATTGGGGAAAAAAACTCTGGAAAAAAAGGGGAAAAAAGGTCTTCATCAATATTTATGTGAACTGCTCTTATCCAGACTTGACTATGTTTCCACATGGCTTTGACTTTCCCTGGACAGATTTCAATAGAAAGACTAGCTGGCACCGACACGCATGTCGAATGCAAGACAAGTCACATATGCCAAAGTTAACTCTCGGGTTCATCGCAGCAGCGTGAGGATTTGAAGCCAGTTTAAACTGTCAAGTCACGTTTATTTGTGCAGCCCAAATTCACAAGGCAGTCCCTAAGGGCTTTACAATCAGTATAGTATAAAACAGCATACGACATGCGACACCCTTTATCCTTGGATCCTGGACCCGAATGAGGAAAAAACAATATGAGAAAAACCTTACCAGGAAAAAAAAATATGGGAGAAGCCTCAGGAAGAATAACAGAGGAGGGATCCCTCTTCCAGGACGGACAGACATGCAATAGGTGTCAAATGCACAAAATACACAAAGACAACAGAAGCATAATGACACATAATAGATTACACAGAGAAAGGCAATGTAGAATACATACAGTTAAAGGGGCCGTGGGTAAGAATTTTAGCTTATAACATCCAAAAATTAACTAAAATTATCAACAGAATCCGAAGAAATAAGTTTTGACGTTATGCCTAACACTGTGTATTGTGGTGCAGAGATAGCTACTGAAGCTGGCAAGCTAACCAGCTAGCCCCAGCCCCTCCCGTCTCACAATACCACTTCGTACCTCAAGAGGCGATAGTGAGTCACTGTAGCGTCCAGTCTGCCCTCAGTCCAACGTGAGAAGAAGAGGAAGTAGCGCTGCTATGAGGGAACTGGCGCGCACCCTCCACACAAACTCTCCTATCTCAAAAACTATACAGTGCACAGTTTAGATGTTTACATCACGAGTACCACAGGAAGTCTGCAAACATTTTGATGCATCATGTGTCCGAATAGAGGGAGATTTGAGGGCCTTACAGCAATGTAAATACAGCGGAAACTTGGAAGACTGCTAGAGCGCGTCTTGTACGGTCATGCAACGTTAGTCTGAGACGCGCACCAGAGGAGGCGCTAGTGCAGCGACCAGCACCCGCACCCGCATCCGCACCCGCAGACACGGCCAGTTGTGTCTGTAGGGACGCCCTACCAAGCTGGAGGTAACGCGGGGATTCGAACCGGCGATTCCCGGTTTGGTAGGCAACGGAACAGTCCGCTGCGCCACCCGGACGCCCCTCGTCTCCCTCTTTCCTGCACGGAATCCCTGCAAACCGCTCCACTGCAGTATTTACATCGTTCAGTCGTTATCAGCAACAAAGACGCACGTGCGCGCGCATGCGCATATGAACATACATAGGTAGCAGGCTAGCTAGTGCGCCATAGCGTCTACAGTCAACCATATGGCGGTACTGTGTATTTTGCAAGCACAGCAGAGCAACACACTGACATAACCACCGACGTAGGGCTGCAAAATGACGAATGAACACAGGCGTTGGCCATGCGCAGATCTGAACAACAAACCCCCTTTAATAATTTAAACTACTAACAAGACACGTTAGCCCCTAGCTAACGGGTCTGACCCTTTAGCCGAGCGGTTAGTGATGTCGCCTTGTGGTGCAGTACACCCCGTATCGAATCCCGCACCGGGAAAGAAAACAACCGGTTACATTGGTGGCAGCGGTGGGGGGGATCCGGAAGTGTGCAGATCCTCAGAAGTCTCTTCGGAGCGCGGGAAGAACAAGGCGAGGGCGCGCTTCCGGGGAAGGTGACGACTGTAAACTACTAATAAGACACGTTAGCCCCTAGCTAGCGGGTCTGACCCTTTAGCCGAGCGGTTAGTGATGTCGCCTTGTGGTGCAGTACACCCCGTATCGAATCCCGCACCGGGCAAGAAGATAACCGGTTACAATAACAACACTCAGAGAAGAAGAAAACAACAACAACATTAAAGGGGGACGGCTAATCCCCAGCGGGCCGCATGGTCGTCCACATTCTTGCTCCATAATCAGCGGGCCGAACCTGAACATCGTTCCCTTAATGTCTGCGCCTTTTTGTTGGGGGTCTTCTTTAATAAGGGAACGACTCCGTCAACCTAAAGGGCGCAGGACGCATAATCACGTGTGTGGGTGGAGGTATTCTTGAACTTTCTTTTGAGAGAGCGCGCACGCACACAGTGTGTGTGTAAGACTAGAGTTAGTCATTTCAGAGCCTATTAAATCTCCATTAACACACAGCCTCCCTGCTAAGTAGAGCTAATCGAACCCAGGTGTGTGTGTGTGTGTGTGTGTGTGTGTGTGTGTGTGTGTGTGTGTGTGTTTCTGTGCATGTCTACGTGCACGCCAGCGCTGGATGCCATTTGCCCCCCCATCACTTTTCTCCCTTGTTTTCGCTCCGTCTTTTTCTTTCGCCCCCACTAACGCTCTCCCACTCCCCCAAACATACCTCAGCCCGAGCAGGGCCACTCGACCCCCCCACACACACACACACACACTCCCCCTCAAAGCCCGGCGGCACCATGCTCCTCCAATTAGGTCGGATAGCAGCAAATTGGCGCCCTCGGTGGGAAACTGATGTGACAAACCTCTCTGTTAATCTCGTTAAAGACAGTCACCCCCCCCCTACCGTCATCCGGACCCCTGGTCGGAACGGCCGTGGATTTCAACTCCCGCTGCAAACATTTTGACTCCCTTCATCGTCGATTACCAGGATGCGATTCGGTACTTGGTGCGTGTATTCTAGGTGGTATGGGGTCTTAACTCACAGTAAAGAGGAGAGGGGAGGTTTTCCAAGTTCGTTTTCCAGTCCAGTTGAAACACGGGCGGATCCAGGATCCCATAATTTGATGAAAACATCAAAATTGATTCAGTGGGGGGTGGCCAGGTAGCGTGGCGGTGTATTCTGCTGCCTACCAACACGGAGATCGCCGGTTCGAATCCCCGTGTTGCCTCCGGCTTGGTCGGGCGTCCCTGCGGATGCTATTGGCCGTGTCTGCGGGTGGGAGGCCGGATGTGGGTATGTGTCCTGATCTCTGCACTAGCGCCTCCTCTGGTCGGCCGGGGCGCCTGTTGGGGGGGGGGGGGAATAGCGTGATCCTCCCACGCACCACGTCCGCCTGGTGAAACTCCTCACTGTCAGGTGAAAAGAAGCGGCTGGCGACTCCACATGTATCGGAGGAGGCGTGCGGTAGTCTGCAGCCCTCCCCGGATCGGCAGAGGGGGATGGCTCGGACGAGTGGGGTAACTGGATGGGTACAATTGGGGAGAAAAAGGAGGGGGGGGGGATCAAAAAAAAAAAAGGATTCGCTGTAGTGTGAGTACGTGCCCGCCCGCGCGTGCATATTGAGTTTATGGGTTTATTTTTGTGAGCTTTTCTTTTTTTACAGTCTCCCAGCTTGATTCACGATGCTAGCCTAATAAATCAAACTGAGTAGGTGAGAAGGAGAGAGAACAGACAGAAGGAAAGACAGAGTAAAGTTGGGGATGGAGACAGCCAGGCACATAATAAAGAGCATTTGCTTGGCACACACAGCCTAGAATAATAATAATAATAATAATAAAAAAGCTCATGCTCTGTTCATTTGAGCACCTGAATAATGAGGCTTGCAGACAATAGACCCCTGACAAGCCAACCAGATGAATAGGGACGTGAACTGAACAGATGCAGAGATAAAAAAGATAAAACGCGAGGTGATGCATATCTTACAGCGAACCCTGGATAAACGCATGCAGAAATACATAACCGAATGCCAAAAAGGCACAAATCAGGCCCCTAAAATAGCCCTTTAAAATTTTACAACATTGTACGGTCCCAAGTGTTTCATAATCCGCCCAGATACAGGACCTCCTGGACTGGAGCAACAATGTGGTCATGTTCAGGCCGTCTATCGGCCTTTTGTATGAGGCTTTCTACCATGTTTGCAGTAGATTGTGGCGAATGTATTTAACTAGCATGCAGAGTGAGAGCAGAAATACGCAAACACACATGCACGCACGCACACACACGCACAAACTATACCCCCCCAACCCATAACCCCTGAATTTGCATTCCTAACCTTACCCATGACACAACTTTAACTTTGCACAAATTGCAACCTAATGCTAACCCAACCTAATATTCACCTAATGCTAACCTAATGCTAATCTAAACTAATGCTAACCTAACCTAATGGTAACCTAATGGTACCCTAATGCTAACCTAAGCTAATGCTAACATCATGCTAATCTAACCTCGTGCTGACCTAATGCTAACCTAAACTAATGCTAACCTAAACTAATGCTAACCCAACCTAATTGGACTCAAATGCAACCCTGTGCTAATATCAACTTGACACTCATTAGGAAAGAAAATGTGGAAAGAACAAAAACTCCGTTTAAACAAAGACAGCTGTCCAGAAACATCCGGGGAAAAAAAGTCTCGACCAACTAAACCGACATAATCAATTTAAGATCGCCAGCTCTCCCGGGTCAGATTCCCGTTAGAGGATTTTGTGTCACACCAAATTTCAACAAAACACATGCGCGCACGCACACACACACACACACACACACACAAACACAAACACAAGCTCAGTCAACACACCCGAACCCAAACACATGCACACACATTAAGTCTTCTGGGAAGGGATTCTGCAGGTGGGAATATGATATGTGCTTGGAAGTGACGGCCTTCCCTACCGCGTGTGTGTGTGTGTGTGTGTGTGTGTGTGTGTGTGTGTGTGTGTGTGTGTGTGTGTGTGTGTGTGTGTGTGTGTGTGTGTATGTGTATGTGTGGACAAAGAAAGGAAAAGAGCGTCAGAGGCCGTGTGCCAGTGCATTAGTGACAGTACAAACAACACACTCCGCTGGAGAACTCTTACGAGCAGCCTTCACAGGCCTATAATAATATTAAAGTAGAACACCCCCCCCACACACACACACACACACACACACACACACATACATACACACTCACACACACACACACACTTACCAGAAGACCTTATTAGTGTTGGACGTCACCAGTAAAATGTTTTTAAAGGTGACAAGGGAGACAGATTATATATAGAAAGAGCTGTTGCAGACAAGCAGCAAATGACTTGACATTTGAAGTGCACTCAAATCCACTACTCAAGGAGGTCTACTGTTGAGGCTAGCCGCCATTGTTGATCAACTGAAAACAATGAAAAACGAGTTTACTGGGCATCCGGGTGGCGTAGCGGTCTATTCCGTTGCCTACCGACACGGGGATGGCCGGTTCGAATCCCCGCGTTACCTCCGGCTTGGTCGGGCGTCCCTACAGACACAATCGACTCTGTGCATGACCGACTTCCGGTTTCCACCGCAATTATGAGGATACTCATCCTCATAATTGAAACTTTACACCCGTTTGCTGGTAGGCGCGGGGGAAAGCTTGTCGACAGTTCAACGGCGAACGCCAGGAAACAGGAAGCTGGCACGACCGCTGCGGTAGATAGTACCGGAAGTCAGTGGACGACAGTTATGCACAGAGCCCATTGGCCGTGTCTGCGGGTGGGAGGCCGGATGTGGGTACGTGTCCTGGTCGCTGCACTAGCGCCTCCTCTGGTCGGTCGGGGCGCCTGTTCAGGGGGGGGGGAGAACTGGGTGGGGGGGGGGCAGCGTGATCCTCCCACCTGTCAGGTGAAAAGAAGCGGCTGGCGACTCCCACGTGTTTCGGAGGAGGCGTGTGTGTAGTCTGCAGGGGGTGGAGCAGCGACGGCTCGGGGGGGAGTGGGGTAATCGGGCCGGATACAATTGGGGAGAAAAAAAGCCACAAAAAAAAGAAAGTTTATTAACACTTGTTATTGCCACTAAGACGGAATTGCTGTATTTGCAATGCGACGCTTCCAAGTCATGTAACGGTCACACGTGACTGTTTTGTGGTTAACTTGTCGCTCACAGCAGCCTGCAAACACAGCATCAAACGCTTCTTCACTTTCGTGTGGTTAATTAGTTTCCCTGTTTGCGTTTTCACAATGCATTTAAATGCGCTGGCCCGGTCCCCTGCGCCGTGCAACATCCGCTATCATTTATAAACGGAAAAATTACATTTTTGCTAGACACAAATGACAGTAAAAGACTAAAAGAGACAGATGTGCGCAGCTGTGACTGGCCCACAACACAGACCACCCACGTTCGGCCGCGGCTCACCACTGACGTGCGCGCGTGCGCGCGCGCGCAAAGGGCACGTCGTGTTTGTGCAAGTTTTGTTAGTGTTGTTTTTTCCTTTGCCATATGTGTGTTTGAAAACCCTGCATCTGTTTTACTCTGTATATGTTCCAAGGCTGCGCTCACTAGAAACTAAAGAGACGAAGCTAGCACCCTCTGCTGGCTATACATGCTCTCTACAGCTAATTTAGATGGACTCTTAAAAGTCAGTATTTTATAATTCCACTAGATGGCAAACAACACTTTGCCTTTCTGTGAAGTGGCACTTTTATCCATTTTATTTTATTTTGCTTATTTTATTCATTTTTAATTAATTTTTAATTAATCGAAAATATTTTAAACCTTATTCTGTTAATTTTGATGAACTCTTAAGTCGGTATTTTATAATTCCCCTACCTGGCATACAACACCTTGCCCTTCTGTAAAGTAGTACTGTTTGTTTTGTTAATTTTTAGTTGATTTTTTAAAATTAGTATTTAATTACTTAATCAAAATATTTTTTACTTTTATTTTGTTAATTTTGACGGACTCTTAAGTCAGTATCTTGTGATTCCACTAGATGGCACACAACACCTTGCCTTCCTTTGAGTTGAGTAGAGCGCTTCATCACCTGTACTGCATGGCGGGTCGGTTTTCTGTCTCAATGAATTTACCAACCACTGTTCTGCCGACGAGATTAGAGCGTATAGATTATGACTAATTGATGACTTAACTGATTATGACTAATGACTATTGCAAACTGTTCTCTTCTCTCACGTGTATGCTCTCTCTCTCTGAGTGATGTCTTCTCCTCTCTCTTCTTCTGTGTGTGAATGGTGCCATGTGAGTCTCCCTTGCGTGCACGTGCAGTCGGTCCTCCTCCCAGGTCTCCATTTGGACACAGCCTGGCATTCCCCTCATCACATTTTCTTTTTATACATCTTATAAATCCCTATAATTGTTTTTACATGATGATGCTGGTCGCGTGGCTTGGGTCCTGGACGTTTCCGGTGGCGTCTGGACACTGCCTGGCATCCTGCACGTCATATTCTTCATAAATTGTATAAGTCCATTATAATTCTGTTTATCCTCTTTCAGTGTTGTGTTGTGTGAATTGTGTAAACACAACATCCATTGGAAGAGAGGTCCCTCCTCTGTTGCTCTCTCTGAGGGTCCTCCTAGCTTTTCTCCTTGTTAAAGGTTTTTGTTTTAGGGAGTTGTTCCTTATCCGATGTTCCTTATCCAATCAGAGGGTCTAAGGACAGGATGCTGTGTTGCTGTTAAGCCCACTAAGGCAAATTTGTGATGTGTGATATTGGGCGATACAAATAAAATTGACTTGACTTGACTTTCTTTAAAGTAGCGCTTTCCTTTTTCTGTTTATTTTGTTAATTTTTTGTTACATTTTTAATTTTATTTTGTTAATATTGACGGACTCTTAAATCAGTGTTTTATAATTCCACTAGATGGCACACAACACCTTGCCTTTCTGTAAAGTAGTACCTTTATTTTGTTTGTTTATTTATTTATTTTTCTTTTCAGAGAAGCTAATATTTCCAGGCTCAGTATGCACCCATGCATGTAGTATGTGTGTATGCATATGTCTCTATCCATCAACTATGTGCAGGCATTCACATTCAAAACTGCACTATTGCTACACCCGTTAGTTAGCCAGCATGCACCTTTCACAGAATAAGACAGTAAAAGTATGAAAACTGAACAATTGCAAATCAACGTGCGCGCGCGCGTGCACGCACGCACACCTGCATCCAGCACCATCCCCCCTGCCTCGTCTCTGGGACGTCAGCGTGTCAACCCACTGAGCTATTTCTCTATTTTTAGCCGCGGAGCTCCGACTGCGTCTAAAATGCCCCCTCGTCTCGAACCCTGTTCCTTCCACGATGTCTCCACAGATTGTGTGTGTGTGTGTGTGGGTACGGGGGGTGATTGGGGGGAGGGGGTTGCTGTGTTTTAGGGTCTCCCCAGCCAACTCTCGTTGTCCTTCCCTTGCCTGGAGTCATAGTTATATTTAAACAGTTCAGTCTCGGGGAGGTTATCGGGTGTGCGAAGGGCTGAAATTAAGCAAAGAAAATCAGACGTCCATTTCTCCCCCCCCCCCCCCCACGTTGTTCTTGGCACGGCTCGGCCCCGCCGTTGTGCTGTTTAATCTGAAATCTGTACGAGAAGTTTGCTTTGGCAGTGGCTCCGTGACCTATTTTTCCCCCCCTTCCCTCGGAATATATAATTAGATGACTCTCACAAGTGTTATGTCCACTGGAAAAATCCAATGCACTTTGGCATCGGCCCTAATGGCACCCTACGAGACTTAAAGACCCTCTTCTGATGCCCGGCGCAGGCTGCGGCGGACCAGACTGTTTATTATCCGGCGGATGCGCCGCGTGACACCGGAGCGTCTGACCGACGTGTTCGGGCAATGCGTTTCCTTTACGCAACAGTGACCCACTGACCCACAAAGAGACTCGGAGCAGATGTTCTGCGTTTCTGCGACAAATCTAATATCGCTACGGCACCAGGCCCATCGTTTGCCGCTTTATTGAATTTGAAAGAATATTAAAATCCGCCCCCCCCTCCTTTATTAGTTTACATCCAGCAGGCTACAGAGGCACCAGGGTGTTTATGTTGCGCACGGTTAAAAAAAAATAGAGGCGTTAAAGCTGCAGCAGGTAACATGAACGTCCCAACGCAAACCCCTCCGCCCGGTAGCGATATTATGAACCCTACATAGGCCTCGCCAAAATCCCGTTTCTGGCTTTGTCACGTGTGCGCCACCGTAGCAACGCGAAAATATGTTGTTATGGGGTTAGCGCTCATCAAGGAAACGCTGTACACCCACAATTTAACCTGTCTAAGTTATCCACAATCAACATTAACGTTTTTAACTCAATCTTTGCTTGCTCCACGTTTGAGCATAGGATACTTCACCCCTTATCATGACTACAAACAAAACGAGCTCCTATATTGTAGTAATATGACTTTTACATTTATACACAGGTAACAACTTACTGATCAGCTTTCTTAAATGTGAGAAAGTCTATTTATTAGATATATGTTCATGTTCAGACAACTAACGTTACTTACCTCCGTTCTGTTGTTGACAGCCAGCAGTCCAAAATTACAAAAGCAGCCAGCTGTCCAAAATTGCGAAAAATACAAAATTACAAAATTGAAGGTAGCTAACGTTAGCTTTGCTTCGCACCGAGTTGATAGTTGATTGTTTCCTTAGCAACGCAGCGGAAATCCGGCGTCCGTTCGCGAGATTTGGGACAGGGTACGGGATTTTGGCGAGGGCTATGTAGGGTTCATAATATCGCCGCCCGGTATCACTCCGCTAAACCCCTCCCATCAAATGGAAGACGCCAAGCCCCGCCCATCAAGTGGAAGACGCTAAGCCCCGCCTATCAAATGGAAGCCAAGAAGCCCCGCCTATCAAATGGAAGCCAATAAGCCCCGCCCATCAAATGGAACACGCTAAGCCCCCGCCCATCAAATGGAACACGCTAAGCCCCGCCTATCAAATGGAAGCCGATAAGCCCCGCCCATCAATTGGAAGACGCTAAGTCCCGCCCATCAAATAGAAGCCAATAAGCCCCGCCCGTCAAATGGAAGAAGAAGAAGAATCCATGGTACAACCGGGAAATGTCAGTGAGACTCAAGAAACTTGTATCGTAGTTGATCGTAGGTACATTGGAGAGAGTAGGTCGAGACGTTTATTCCGAAGCGAGACGTGCACTTTCAGGACGAGTGTCCAATTCAGTTCACGGAGAGGGCGTTCCTATTGGCTGTTCCACAAATGCGAGGTGAACGTGTCCACCCTGCCCCGCCAGTCTCTCGTGGTTGAACCCTAAAAAAGTAACAAGATGGCTGCTTCAGATGAACAATATTAGTGCAAGGAAGAGACTCGCTGACAAACAAAAAAAACCAAAAACATGTTTACATGGCTAGATTAAGGGCGGCCAGGTGGCGCAGTAGTTAGAGCGGTCGCCTCACCCCACCACCACCCCCCACGTGTTTCCATGCGGCACTGCAGTTTCCGCTGCTGTCGCAAAGACAATCGGATCGCTTTCCGTTCATTAGCAGCCTGGCTACTGTCCAAAGCGAGCAACAACGGTGAGAATCCCAATTTGAACCAGAGACCCCGACCTCAGCGCTGTGGTGAAGGCGGAGTGAAACATCCGGTGGTGTTAATTAGCAGGCAGGTTGTGCTACTTACTGATCAAGCAGGGATAACGCCAACGGAAAGCCGGGTTGGGACGCCCTCAAGTCCCGGAGCTCTCTGCATCGGGCGGATCCGAGGTTCACTCTTGGTTCGTCTCGTCTTCTATCGCTCTCCCTCTTCGCCTTCTCCGTCACCTGGATTCTTGCTCTTTTGCCGGGCAGAGTTTCCACAGTTACTGCGGTTGTTTTCCCCTCCGTCCGCCATCTTTTTTTTCTTCCACCGTCCGCCATTGCCTAGCCCGGAAGTGGGTGGTGACGCACTTCCTGTGCCGCAAGTCTACGCGCTGATGGTGCCGTTGTTCTACAGCCTCCATTCGCACTGTGCAGTCAACGTTTACTTAATGATAAATTAAAGCAAATTGATTGATTTTATCGTAATATATGCAGCTTTTTAACTTCCAAAGCGTTGGCAAGGAATCGATCTCTGCAGCAATGACTCGGGTGGCTTTAGAAATTGAATGATATGACAAATCTGACAAATGATGCCGCATTTGTGCAAGATGTGCAAGAAAGGCTTTCTTGAAAAAGCAGACTTTTTTAGTGTAACGTGACTTTTGGCAATGTGACTATTATATAGGACACGACCACCTGGTCCTATTGTACAGCACAGGACAGGTCCAATTGTACAGGACAACTCTGACTAGACAGATAGATAGATAGAGAGCAGGGTTTTGCATGGATGCATGTATTTGTTGTGACTGTCCGCGACCACTTCCTCTCTCGGGTTCTGTTTTAAACAGCTTTTCGCTTTGCAAGCGTATTAATTCTCTCCATTTCACGGCGTGTTGACAGTGGTGACAGACAAATATGTAACCCCCCCCCCAACATTTTGACAGACTAGCGAAAACACTGAAATAGGTGTTTAGATTCGGGTCACCAGCCAGCTGAGATTGCGGGGTTAAGGCAGGGGGTCTACGAGCTGGTGACAGCCCGGTTGTGTATTTGGCCGTGCGTGTCACTCTGGGTAAACAGCGCGAGACAATGCGCCCTCTCAAAACAGGCAAAACCTGTGCTGGAACCAAGTGGAACCGTCACGCGTTCGATTGCGTTGCCCTCGTTTTAAGAGGAATGAGATGTACAGAGGAATTACTGCAGCAAGGAGTCGCTCCTCCAGGGTGGGTAGTTCTGCAGAGGATTTGATGGCAGGAGAAAAGGGCCTAGCGTCGGCTCGGCCAAGTTTCTCGCTAATTATCCACCCCCCTCCCCTCCTCTCCATCATCTATCATTCCTTCACTCCATCTCACTATGAGCACCGCCGGACTTATTCCTCCACCTCCCACTCCCTCGATCATCTCTCTCTCTCTCTCTCTCTCTCTCTCTCTCTCTCTCTCTCTCTCTCTCTCTCTCTCTCTCTCTCTCTCTCTCTCTCTCTCTCTCTCTCTCGGCGGCGCTCGCTCACTTAAAAATACGAGGAGCATACTTCAAGAAAATTAAAAGTACCAATCTGTACCGAGGACCATCTTAGGCTGACCTCATGAATTAAGCATCATCGTGTCCCAAAGGAGCTTTTTATCTGCGTTTTAGAAGAAGAAAAAACATGAAAGAGTGGGTGAAAAAAAAGCATGATGAACCGAAGTCAGGGTGGAGAGAAGAGAGAGAAGCAGAAGGATGAAGAGGGGGAGAGAGAGAGATCGGGCGAGAAAAGGAGAGAGGCAAAAGAATGGAGTGGGGAAAGGAGAGGAGGGAATTGGGAGTTGGGGGGAGAGAGGAGGTGGAGGGGAAGGGGGGGAGGTCGGACCCCCAGGCCCTCGGCATCTCAAAGATCTGGAATTCCAAACAACTCCCTTCGCCTCCCTACTGACACACATACGCGCGCGCGTGCGCGCGCACACAACCACGTACACATACATACGGGGGGGGAGAGAGGGGGGGAGCAGAGAGAAGGTCTTCGGGGTAGGTGAGTTCGTGAGTCAGACGGACGGCTTCGTGCCTCTAAAAACACTGCTCATCTGACGTGGTGTCAGATATTTAAAACAGGACCCACTGCAGCGTGTCTGCTCCAGCCACGCTGAACGCGGAGTGCGGACCCAGTGTTTTGGATGGCGTCCCAAACACTTCACCCCCCCCCCCCCTTTCTGAGGGATGGCGTTCAGGGCAAGGGAGTCCACACGCATCAAAGTGTGGTCACTTAAGGGGGTTGGTTCAGAACTGTTGACCTAATCCGTTCCCCCTTCACCGCTAATGTTTCTGATGGATCGGTTTCGCTTCCACGTCCATCCATCTTGCACGTTTCATACCGGGGGAGGGGGAGGGGGGGCACGCAGCTCCCGGCAGCCGACCCGCAGCGCAGCGCAACGCAACGCAAGTCGTAACGAGACAATTGTCGTTCCGTTTGAAAAAAGAAAAGAAGAAGAAGAAGAAGAAGAAGAAGAAGAAGAAGAAGAAGAAGAAGAAGAAGAAGCGCGTCACAGTTCGTCCGAAGTGTTTGTGCGGAGTGGTGTTGCGCGGTGCTGCAGGGGGAGGTCGTCATCTCCTAAAATGGTGTTTCAGATGCGACCGCGGTCGGTGCGCATGCAGCCTTTCACGCGGCCGTGGTGAGGACGCCGCCGAGAAGTGGCATCGTGATAGACACGCGCAAAACCTGCACGTATGCGTGTGTGCACGCACACTCACGCGTATGCATGCACGCACGCATGCGCACACACGCGTGCATGCACACTCTCGCGCGCGCACTGTATTCAGGTATTCATTCTTAAAGCTTAGCTGTTACCGCTGCCTAAACCCTGCATGAGTGGGCAGGAACGTTCGGCTAATCCTCGCAGGAATAAAGACTTCTCTCTTTCTTTTAATCCAGCGATAAGAGCCGGTGGGCTAATCTCCATACCTTGTTTATAGAACCTATTTGTGCAAAACATTCAAACACAAACACACACACATGCACGACTGTGCCAGGGAATGAGTAAAAGAGTCAAGTAAGCGATTTGGCTGTCAGTCATCATTTGGTAAAACTGGCTAAACTCTGACGTCATCGCATTTACATTGAAAATAAGACTAATTGAAAACACCCTTCGGAAACACGGGCAGTAGAAGTGTAACGTGTGGCGGCTGCAGAGGAGCTCCACCCAGAGGAGGATGCTGAAGAGCTTCATAAAATACAAAACTGATTTTATTCCTTCGGGCTCATGTTTTTATTTTCCCCGCAACGGGACAGGATATGAAAACACAAGGACTTCCTCGTATCCCCTTGTGAGGGTCTTACACACACGCACACAAACACACACACACACACACACACGGAGCTATCAGTTTGATGGTCGACATCAAGATACAACAGCCGTCTCCCATTCAGTTACCCCATAGAGTTCAATAGATGAATTAGCTGATCGATGGCTCGAGGCTTAATCGATACCTATATAACATTTTATGACCTTACAGAGGATCCAGACAAGCACGTATTCTGCACCACTATGCAATATGAGTGGGAGTAACATCTGAATCATCATATCAGTTTAGTTTCCTGCAGATTTAGAGTCCTGCAGAAACATCGGGATGCTGTAGGTGAAAGGGGATGCAAGATTTAGAAATAGGAGTAAATAATGTTTTTTTTGCACAGTCTGAATGTGACTGAAAATTGCCTTAAAATTCCCATAGAAATATGACTGTTAGTACTTACATTTCTTCATCTCTCCTTTTTTATTATGCAAAAAAAAGTTGCTTGGACCATCTCATCTTGGCCCAAGCACTTTTTCCCATCTATTGTGTGCAAGTCTATTCCTCTCGTGTTTCTATTACAATGGCCCGCAAAAAAAAGAAAAAAAGAAAAATCAGACCCGGCCCGGGACTACTTGAAATCCACCACACATATCTCTTCTCGAGCTGTTGGGAAAGGTTTGCGCCCAGTGAGGGTATCATATCATCGCGGCCTGCGCAGCTTGGGGTGGATACGTGAATGGGTGTCGTAAAATCAACACACCGGCGGGTAAACAGTCGAACCATGGGATACGTGAGAGGATGTGAGGTGGGGGCCGGGGGGCGGGGGGGGGGCTTGAAACCTATCCATGCTTTACGACCCCCGCGGCCATGACAGATCACATTAGAGAGTACATTAGTGGACACGGGGGTCTCGGGAACCCCCCCACACACAACTTATATCCCTGCAAAAACACAAAGACTGAAGTGTGTGTGTGCGCGCGCGCATGTGTGTATGCGTGCGTGCACGTGTGCGTGCACGCGTGCTTAAGTGTGTGCGTGCGTGCACGTTTGCACACACAGACGCACTCCCAGACATACCAAAACACACAAATAGACTAACCTATGCACTCTATCTCTCACACACAGACACACACACACAGACACACACTGACACACAGACGAACACAAAGTAACCAAACACTGGCGCTTTCTCACTGGAGGAGAGGCTTAATCGGCAACAGACAGGGTGATCCGGCTGCGGAAATTAATGTTTACTTTGCAGGCGTCTCTTTTTTTTTTGTCAAGCTCTTCTCTTTTTTGTGCCTTTAGGAAAACATCCCGAAAGGAGTTGTGAGAATGACAAACCCGAGCACTACCTCACCGCACCAAAAAAAAAGAAAAAATCGTGTTATTCTAACGAAATATCATGCATTTGTGTCAGAAAAAAGGGAACTGATAGCAAAAAAACAACGAAAGGACGTCATTTTCTCTTCGCTTTCAGCGATTCGTGGATGCGTAAATACTCGTGGTCCAGCGTGTCAACAGCTGCACGACTTGTCACCGGACCGACGCTCATACCCCTCCATAATGAATTAGGGGGAAGTAGTGCGGAGCGGACTCATCCGCTCGGAAGCCGGTGTGCAAAACGCCTCGCTTCGGGGATGTCACCTGGTACATGTCAGCACTCATTCATGCCAGCTGTTGCGCTCGAGCCATAAATGGGCCGCGGGACGGCTGCGCGCTCACATCCGAGCATCGCAGCGGTTTCTGTTTTGTTTGCGAACAACGGGTCCCGGCGCAACGTTGGCACGAAGGCCCGCGAGTGTAAATAGAGATGGGCACAGTGTTTACCCGCCTATCAGCGCTCCTGTGGTGGAGTTAACCTCACGCTGGCTGCTCCGCTGCCATGGTTACAGTGCTCCCTCCATCTTCAGAGGTGCTGAGGCTCCAACTCTTGTGAGGGACCTATTCATTCATTCATTCATTCATTCATTCATTCATTCATTCATTCGGGGTCGGGTCGCGGTGGCAGCAAGCTAAGTAGGGCACTCCAGACGTCCCTCCTCTCCTCAGCAACGCCCTCCAGCATCTCCTGGAGGATCCCAAGGCGTTCCCAGGCCACATTGGGCATGTAGTCCCTCCAGCATTTCTGGGTCTACCCCGGGGTCTCCTCCCAGTCGGACGTGCCCGGAAAACCCCCAAAGGAAGGCGTCCAAGGAGGCATCCTGATCCGATGCCCGAACCACCTCAACTGGCTCCTTTCGACGCGAAGGAGCCGCGGCTCTACTCCGAGCTCCCTCCGGATGTCCGAGCTCCTCACCCCTGTCTCTAAGGCTGAGCCCGGACACCCTGCGGAGGGGACTCGTTTCAGCCCCGTGTATCCGCGATCTCACCCTTTCGGTCACCTCCCAAAGCTCGTGACTCAGGGCCTATTCTGCAACCTGAACCTGCACGCGGAACAGCAAGCCAAGTGGTTAATGAATAGAAACAAAGCTCATCCTTTGCAGCCTTGAAGAGGACGGTAGACTCGGTGTGGGTGGCCTTTTCGACACCGTTTCCTCTCGAAGCGTCCCCCGTCTTGTGAAAGCTTGAACGTTTGACGAGCACAAACGTGAGCAGGTTCCAGAGTATTGTGACGACCACGAACGACTAGACTCGCTCGCCCTTGGCTAACGGGTCCGACCCTTTAGTCGACTGGTTAACGTGGTCCCCCGTGGTGCGGGAGACCCGGGTTCGCGTCCCGGCTGCGGCGGTTCCCGGGCTGCCCCCCCCCCGAATTCGTTACATTGGTGTAAATCAGTGGGATGGTGAGGCCGTCGGAAGCGCGTGCGCCCAGAGGCGTGAGGGAGCTGGTGTGCTGAAGTGTGGGGACGCGCTTCCCTAAGGGGGGGGGGGGGGTAGCGTAACGACCACACGTGTGTAGACTCGCTGGCCCTTGTCGGACCCTTTTGTCGACTGGTTAACGTAGTCACTCTGTGGTGCGGGAGACCCGGGTTCGCGTCCCGGCTGACCCCCCCCCCCCGAATTCATATTCTAATAGAGATCATAGCCAGAGCGGTAACACTGTAGGGCGGTATGGCTCAGGAGGCAGAGCGGGTCGTCTGGTAATCAGAAGGTCGCTGGTTCGATCCCCGGCTCCTACAGGGAGCGTGTCAAAGTGTCTGAGCAAGACAGCGAACCCGTAACTGCTCCTGATGAGTCAGGTCGGCGCCTTGCATGGCAGCCTCCACCATCAGTGTATGTATGAATGTGTGCGTGTGCGTGTGCGTGTGCGTGTGAACATGAGTGCAGTCCATTTAACACACACATACCCGTGACATCTAATTTCACAACAACTGGTAATTCTCTATGAAAACAGACAGTCAGTTACTCGTGCAGACCGACATACAGAATACCCTACCCCCCCCTCAGTAATGCTGATGCAGGTTTTGTTTTGGTTTTTACCCCGGGACGGAGGGCAGATAATTTGGTAAAACTAAAAAGGCAAAAGTCACAGCCCCCCCCCCCCGTTCTTGCCTCACGCGCATGTTTTCAAGTAATAAACGACCGACGAAATCTCAGAAAACAAACGAGACACCGGTCTTGCAGCTATTTCCCAAGAGGGGGCGGGGGGGGGGGCAAAACCAGAATGGCACGGCGCTGAAGTCATGCGTTAGTCCACATCCAATAGGAAGGGTTTGTTTTTCCACGGAGCGTGATGAATCACCCTCCCCGACTCGCGCTCGCGCTCGCGCAGAAGAAGGACGGGTCAGGTGGCGCGGACGAGGGGGGGGGGTGTCGAGGTTCATCCGACGGGAGGTTGTCCCAATCCGAGGCGAAACGGCAGCGAGCTGAGAGGAGATAACCTCGCCGGCAGGTGTAAGTCCTCCTGATGCAACTCGCCAGGCATGCAAAGTGGAAATCTAACCTAAAAAAAATAGAAACAAGGGCAATATTCCCAACCCCGAGCTGCCTTTATCCAGATCTGCCTTTATCTAAGCAGTAACTCCAAAAAAAAATTTTTTTTTCCCAAGTGTTTACACTATTTGGTTGATTTGTGGGCCAGTCAAAGTCGTGAGTACATATATGGGATCATGCAGAACAATATTCACACATACTTGTCAGGGATCGTCCATCACGCCGGTTTGTGGGGACTCATTGGATCACAGCGCGGGGTTGTGGGGTTTGACTGGGGGGGCGTGCACTTGGGATTTTGCATACCGACTTGAATTCAAAACGTCCGTTTCTATCATTTTTTTTTTGGAGGGGGGGTCGTTTTTGCAAGACTGAGAGGTCTGAATTGGGTTTTGGGGTGGATTCTTGGCACCGACATTCCAAAGATGTCTAAGCGCCCAGGACTTCTGCTCCTCCGACGCAACCTCCTCACCGAGAGGGGGCTGCGAGGGCAAGTAGGGGGGGGAAAGGCAAAATGGATAGCGGTTTGCTTCACAACTAAGGCTTCGCTGTTTCAGCACTGCGCAGAGAGTGTGGCGTCTCTGAGAGATCGCCTGCTTAATGATATACTGCCAGTGGCGGCTGGTGCTAAAAAAGTTTGGGGGGGGGGCGCAGTTTACCTTGGCGCAGCACACCTGACAGCTGCTTTAATGTCCACACAGAGGTATTAAGAAGGACAATGTGGCCAATAGATTTTATCAGGGTTCGCAGACGGCGGATGATTGACGGTCGAGACGAGGCGTGGTGGTGGGTGTGAACATGATTGACAGCCACGAGAATTGTCCAATCACATTAGATTAAAAAAAAAACCCATTAAAACAATACCATTTCGCTGCCAATAAACGTAGGAGTATCTGGGGAAATCTGAGGAAACCAATCAGACAGCAGCCTCAGGTCACCTGCTCGCCACAAGTTTGAGAGCTTATATAAGGCAGTGGTTCTCAACCGTTTTGGGGTCCTGGACCTCCTGCGTATTTTTGATCTACCCTGAGGACCCCTCCACCTGATCTTGGGGGAGGGGGGTTGCAATTTGATAGAAACAGTAGAAACTGCATTTTAAATTGCATTGTAGCATTTATTCACTCTTTGGGGCAAAAATAAGAGCTTTCAGTTGTAACTTAGATATAGTTAACAAAACAGAATTCTTATGCAGTAACTTTCAGATATATGTAACAACACAGAATATGTATGCAGTAACTTTCAGATATATGTAACAAAACAGAATATGTATTCAGTAACTTTCAGATATATGTAAAAAACAGAATTTTATGCAGTAACTTCTAACAATGCAAACGGGAGCGAGATCTCTTATTAAAATACAATAAATGACACTTGTGAAACAGATGTAATTAGAGAAAAAAGTCCTGTTACCCTTTATAGTTTAGCTAGATAAAAGTCTCAGTCACATTTGAGTAAAATAATCCTATTTCTATACATCTCATAGGATCTTTTTTTTAAAGATATTTTATTTTCACGGACCCCTTGCAATTACACCACGGACCACTAGGGGTCCGCGGACCCCCGGTTGAGAAACGCTGATATAAGGCATCGTTTGGCCGGCGCCCCCCACCCAGGAAGTATATGCAGACAGAAATCAACCAACTACCACGTGGAACCAATATTTAATGGCTGCTGACAGGCGCTCACAGACTGACAAAACACGTTTATTTCATCATTATTTGCATCACACAACTAAATCGTATTTAACATGTTTAAGTAGATTTTCATCTCTTGATATTTGAAGGGGGGGGGGAGGCGCCCCAGCGTCCTGTACTGGCCAGCCGCCGCTGGACTGTGATGCGAGAGAACTGGCATATCTATCTGAATCTCGCTTCTTCATCTGACCGCTCGGCAGGCGTAATGAATGCGAGTGGAAACATCAATTCCCCCTTTTGGACCGATGAGGACACGGAACTAAAATAGAGCCTCTTGGGATTTATCGCAAAAAAATACCTGCGCTTGTCTGCCTTGTGTTTTTGAATACGTCTTGTCCCAGAATCCTTAAATGTGGGTAATTCACCGTCTGATCCAAACAGTTCACTCATTATCCACTCCGGAGGGGTTTCTCCCCTAGGCTGTGAGCGACTGAGACGGATCACGTCGTGCTTTGAATGCAGCGCTGGAACGGAGTCAGACGGCAGTTCTGGACCGGAGCTGTGCGCAGCCCGTCGCGGGCCGGTGAAGGAATGTGAATCTACAGGGGAGGTGGAGGTGGTGGGTTTGCAAAGAGCACGGGAGAGGGGCAAAATGGCGGCCTAGTGCTTCTGCGGCGTTTGCCGGGCATTGTTGCGTGGATGCGGCTGTTGGCTGCACAAAGCTGGCACGCGAAGGTTCGCCATGCGTCCTGCTGCGAGAGACACGACTCAGCTATTGGCTCACTGGCAGACAGACGCACGGCCGGCCGGAGAGACTGGGAAAGGGCTGTCTTATGAAATCAATAATGCCGAACATGTGTGGTGCTCGGGCGTGAATGGTACAGTTCTGATGGCACATTGTAGTGTTTCATAACACATTGCAAAATCCATTTCACTCTTAATAAATAAGTGAGTAAATAAGCTTTCATAAAGTTGTTTCTTTTGTGTTTGATTATATTTATTTTACCGAATCTCAATAAATCCAATGCAAATTCAATTCATCGTCATACTTGTTGAACAGGTTAGATGAATTGACTAATAATATGATTGTTATATATATATATTAATATCTTGTCTTTTCTCTTCATAAAGACTGGATACGACAGGTAAGCCTGCAGTCATTGGGGGGGGGGGCAGGGGGCGACTTGACTTGGGACTTGACTTGCCTTAACTCTTGGCTTGACTTGGCTTGACCCAAGAAAAAAATGACTTGAGACTCGAAGGTTAAGACTTGCACATGTGTGACTTGACCCCCATTTCTGTTTAATACACAGCGAAACAGTTCAGGAAGATGAAATGTTATGCAAACTTTTTTTGGGGGGGGGGTCATTGCAAGCAGTGCCACGTTGGCTATTGTTCACGTTACAATCAATTGTTTTTGGGGTTGAACATCAGAAAATGGAACATGGCGCTCCATCGTACTGACATCAAATATGGCAGCATCCAGGGACACTACGTCATCTTACTGCGAGCTGCCCTGCAGCTTATTTTGCCCCTTATCTATCGTTTCTGGAAATTAAGAGACAGTCCAAAGAAATGAGTTGTTCAGTTTTCCAAAGGAATCTCATCTGATAGTGCTAAAACTGCTGCTTCACTGCAAAAAAAAAAAAAAACCAACTTAAAAACAGAACTGTAAAATAACCGAAATTAACCAACTCATAAAACTCATTTTCGTGTTATTTTACGTACGTTCACAGTCTATTTTGGCAATTTTCTTACCATTTCCATTTATCTCTGACATACAGGGGGAAAAATCTGCAAGATAAAAAGGAAAAAGCTGTTATATTATATTACAGATTGGGGTTTTTTTTACAGCGAACAGTGACGTAAGAAAGCACCCCATTAGGAGATCTCATCTTAACGATGCTAGTTGAGCGATGGTGCGTCATCGGTTTACCAGTGAAAGCATGCTTTCAGTGTTACGCTTAATGGAAAATGCTTCACAATTTGGCCTCTGTGTTCTTTGGACAGGTGTGCAGAGGAGTCCAGTTCCTTCGGCAGCCATTGAACAGGTGTGAGCTATAGCCAAAAAAATCACTGCACACAATGTGGGTCTGTGTTGACCAGTGCAAGCAGATGTCAGTTTCCCTTTGCCACAGGTTAGATTTTAAGTCTGCATTTCACCATTGCTTTTTTTGAGACTTACACCTTCTTAAAATATTGGTACAATCAGTTCTGCAGCAGAATTTCAGCAAGAGCAATTTTTCCATTTTAAACCAGTTTTACCACCTGCCCTGCATTGGGCCCTTTATTGGTGTCTTTCGGTATCGTTGTTTGTTTGAATGCATAAAAAGTGAACGAAAGTAAACGCACCAGGTTTAAGTATTAGCCACGATTCAAGTCCACCTGAGTCATGCTGCTGCAAACGCGCGAAGAGCAGACGCCATCGGAACCGCAGCTTGACTGCGCTCATTACCATATTTCACATCCAGAACCTGGAGAGCGAGTCGAAGAGATTTAAGAAGTTAAAGTAAATATCCATTTGTCCACATATCTCTCTATCTTCGGGTCTACTCGCTGACAAGCAAAAACCCCATCTGGAAGATGCGACGGAAGAAGCTTTTGCTTTTAAGAAGCGAATGCACTTATTCTGTCAAATTGATTTATCGCATTAATTTCCCTTTTAGTAACACCTGCAACCAGAATGATGTCTGAGGTGTAATTTGCGCAACTTATTTTCTTATAAATCCACGCGAAAAGGAACAGAAAGTATCTGCTGTCAACGAGAGGGTAACCGAAAGTCATGAAAATGATATTTTGGAGTGACGCGCGCGGAGGATGTTTCGAATGCAAACCCCGCTTTGTCTTACCGGCTGTAACAGGGCCAAAAAAAAATACGCAAAGATGTTGCATAGAAATTGTATGAGAACAAAACCTTCGAGCCACGATATTTCTAAAATGATTCAGTCAGTATAGTTATGGTGATGTTTTCCCAATTCGTCTGCTGCACTTGGGAAAGCGGGAGTCTGATGGAGCGGAATTCCCGTTTGCTGCGGCCTCACCCAGTACCGTCCATCCCATGCAGCGTCTCTGTCCACGTCTGCCTCTGAGTTTGTGTCTTCGTTTGATGGCTGGGAGAGCTGCCGCTGCACCCGGATGGGAGAGCTTGGTCTGCTGCGTCCTGTGGGCCCAGGGACCACGGCCCTGCCTGGAGCTGCATCCGAGGAGGTAACACCGAGGGTGGTGTGACAGCATGCAGAAGCGGGGCAGGCTAAGCTAATTGCTAGCCCATGCAGACCTGCAGTTCCTACGGTCATCCTGGCTGGTGTTCGTTCCCTTGGACAGTGATGTTTTGTTTAGTTTGAATATATGTGTTACTTTGGATATATGTGTTCTTGTAGTTTTTGGATGTGTTTTTGTCTTTGTGTTGCCCTGCTGTGGGCTGGGGGGAAACAATATTTCATAAGTGTACCTGGTTCCTGATCTTAAAGATGAAGGCGTCATGTGAGTAGGATACTTTCACAAAAGAATCCAGCTAACTGCACAATAGAAGACGGAGTAACCATGGCAAAGCTACAAAGTAAGCTAGACGAAATTTACAAATGGGGCAGAGGGAGCCTTTGTGAGATCCAGACTGAAACGGCTTGAGGAGGGTGAAAGCAATTCCTCTTTCTTCCTCAAATTGGAAAAACGTCTAGCCAAGCTAAACACTATTCAGCAACTAAAAATAGATGATATTATATCGATGGATTCAAAAACTGCTTCTAACCACTACTGTTCTTTCTATAGCAAACTCTATACATGTAATTATTCTGCACAAATCACAGAGCAATTTGTAAGTGCAATCAACACCCAACGCATAGTAACATATGTGAGACCCCCCCCTACTGTTAATGAGGTAACTTTTTCCATAAATCACTTGAAAAACAATAAGTCCCCAGAGACAGACGGTCTAACTGGGGAATTCTATAAACTGTTCTCCGATGGAATTGCCCCAGAAGTCTTAATCAAGGCACCCCCCCCCGTCTGAGTCAAGGCATACTTACCCTAATACCTAAACCCAAAAAGGATCCACTATTCATTGGAAATTGGCGTCCAATATGCCTCCTTAACAATGATTACAAAGTCCTTGCCTCAGTCCTTGCCTTTTGTTGTGCTATCAAAACATTAGATACTAACCCTAATTGTTCTATTAAACTCAGACATGGTACTTCTCTGAGGTTTGACCTCAAGAGAGGTCTTAAACAAGATTGTCCAATCTCGCCTTATTTGTTTCTTTAAGCTACTCAAATCCTTGCTGATCACATCACTATGAATAATTCAAAAGGAATCTCTGCTGCAGGACGAGATCGTAATTAGCCAGCAAGCAGATGACACTACTATTTTTCTAAAAAAAAACAGTAGTCAAATATCTTGTGCCCTTCACCTAATTCAGTCCTTCTCCAAGGCTTCAGGGCTTTACCTTGATATTAACAAATGTGAACTCCTACCTGTCAGATTGTTCAGTGGTAGAATGTGTGACATTTCTGTCAAAAACAGTGTGACATATTTAGGCATAATTATTGCAAAAGACCAAATAGCATGAATGTCCACTGAACTTTGACCCCATAATTGACAAATGAAAAAAAAACGTCTCAATCAGTTGCTCCAAAGGGACCTGAGCTTGAAGGGTAGAGTTTTGCTATCAAAGGCAGAAGGAATATCTAGACTAACATATACTGCCCTGTCTTTGTATTTAGATAGTCGGACGCTCAAATCCATTGCAGGAATCGAAAACACTACCAAAGGAAATCAGTAGTGAATTCTTGTGTAAAGGGAGGCTTACATTTCTTAGATTTTACAACCATAATTCAAACTTTCACAATAAATTGGGTCAAGTCCTATTTAAAAAATCCTACCTCTATTTAGAACATCTTTCCTCATATATTTTGGTCTGTGGTCTTCATTTTAGTCTTCTTTGTAATTATAATATTGATAAAATCCCTGTGAAACTTTCAGCATTCCATAAACAGATACTTCTCTCGTGGACATTAATCTACAAACACAAATTTTCACCCCACATTTTTTTTTTGTAATTTGGAACAAAAAAAATATATTTTATAAAAACAAATCTTTGTTTTTGCAGAACTGGTATGACAACAAAATAATGTTGGTAGGTCAGCTCTTCAACAAGGGGGGTCTTTTACTGAAATAATAAGAGTTCAACATTAAATTTAACCTTGCTGCCTCACCTAAAGAATACGCTGTCGTTTCTGATGCTTGTTTCTGCTGAAGTTTGCATGCTCTTGCCACTGATATATAGTATACAATGTTCATGTATCGTTTGTATTCTTTAAAAAAGAAAAGAAAAGACCATCTTTAACAGAGAATACGTTCGTGAGGAAAGTGAGTTATGTTGTTTATGTGGAATAAATGTGTGTATTTCACATTATGGGCCATATAGTGACCTGTTTGTCATCTGAGCTGTTAATGCTACTGTATTGTTGCGAATCCGAGGGGCAACCACAGGAAGTGCCGCGGCCGAGACGCGAACCCGTATCGCCCGCACCGCAGGAGCCGTCGCTGACCGCTCATCTTAAGGGTCAGGCCCAATTGGGTACAGTAGGTTATATTGCACTGTGTTTACGAGTGTACGTACGTTGAATGCTAGTTAAGCTAGTCTATTAGCCATTTATGTTACGTTATATTTCTTATTCTGTCTCACAGAAACCGTTCAGATGTTCGGTCGTTCTTCTGTTCGCTGTGCATTATTTGCTCGTTGATACGTTCGATTGCGCCACCTTAAATAAACAACCGGAAATGGCTCGCGCTTTTGTTTCCCCCGGAAGCTATCCGGGTAACGGAAGTAGCGGATGGTAGAACGACCGAACTCAAAAGAGAAAAAAAAATCTTTTCGGCAAGAGAAAAATAACCCAGCTGACGGCGGAGGCAAAGAAGATGAGGAGAAAGAGAAAACGTTCGATTGCGCAACCTTAAATAAACAACCGGAAATGGCTCGCGCGTTTGTTTCCCCCGGAAGCGATCCGGGTAACGGAAGTAGCGAATGGTAGAACGACCGAACTCGAAGAGAACAAAATACATCTTTTCGGCAAGAGAAAAATAACCCAGTTGACGGCGGAGGCAAAGACGATGAGGAGAAAGAGAAAAGGAAAAAGAGGTAACGGTTTGGACCCCTCCCGAGTCCCGGAGCTCTCTCCACCGAGGGGATTAGTATTAGCGAATGACCGGTCGCTCTCTCCCGAGCGGTCGGGACTTGAGAGGTTTCCAAACCCACTTTAAATCAGCAGTATTTCCTCTCGATCAGTAGCACAACTTGCCTACTTATTAATACTACCCGATATTTCGCTCTGCCTTTATCGCAGCGCTGAGATCGGGGGTTTCTAGTTCATATTGGGGCTCTTAACGGTGGTTTCTTGCGTTGGACAGTAGTCAGGCTGCTAATAACGTATGAAGTGATCAATGTTTTGTTTTTTTTGTTTTTCAATGGTTCCCCGTTTTCTTCCCAGTTGTATCTGGCCAATTACCCCCCCCCTCCCCCTTGCTCTTTTTAAGCCGTCCCGGTCGCTGCTCCACCCCCTCTCTGCCAATCCGGGGGGGCACCCCGACCGACCAGAGCAGGCGCTAGTGCAGCGACCAGGACAGATAGCCGCGTCCGGCTTCCCACCCGCAGACACGGCCGATTGTGTCTGCAGGGACGCCCGACCAAGCCGGAGGTAACGCGGGGAGTTGACCCGGCGATCCCGTGTTGGTAGGCAACGGAATAGACCGCTACGCTAGCCGGACGCCCGGAAGTGATCAGTGCGAGATAATATGTTTGCCTTCCGTAGCTGCAGTGTGTTCTGTCCCTACGCAGCACCCGTAGCTCTGTTCACATTGCGGAATAAGCAGGCTGGCCCCCACAAATACGTTACAAGCAACAAATCCACGCATCAAGCTCAGCGAACAAATCTCCATATACATCACATTGTTTGTTACATGTTCGGAAAGGAGTAGGAGGAAGTATACTTGTTTATTCCTATTCCTTCTCACCTACTCTTAAGTTAATTCATATATATATATATATATATATATATATATATATATATATATATCTCCATCCCTGGTCGTCCTCTGTGTGAAGTTTGCATGTTCTCGCCGTGTCTGCGTGGGTTTCCTCCGGGGGCTCCAGTTTCCTCCCACAGTCCAAAGACATGCGGGTCATGTGAATCAGTCGTAGTAAATTGTCCCTAGGTGTGTATGTGTGTGTCGCCCCTGTGATGGCCTGGCGGCCTGTCCAGGGTGTCCGCCTTCCACACAGTGACTGCTGGGATAGGCTCCAGCATCCCCGCGACCCTGAGAGCAGAATAAGCGGTTTGGATAATGGATCTATATATATATATATATATATATATATATATATATATATCCATCAGCTGTCACTGATGATTGCTTATGGCATGAAACAGGCTTGTACCGTCTATTAAAGAATTTACTTTAATCACTGGATTATATATATATATATATATATATATACACACACACACACACACACACACACACACACACAATCCACTCAGCGTCTTATACCAGAGGAAAATTGTGGTATACTGACTACCTGTTCATTTTATACTTACCTGCAGTACCACCCCACACCGTAAGGAGGTACAGTTGACCCCTAGGGTTATCAAGTTGATGAGTTGAGATATACAGAGAGTAAGTAGCGATAACGGAAATGACAACATGTGAATCTGTACGCTGTTCCGTGAGACTGAATAAAATCGGTAAACCCGAATCCGGTGAAACTACATCTTTTCATAAAGAACACGTTATCACAAAAATGAAAAAAACATTAATTAGGAATATTTAGAGATTCCCTAACAAAGTATAGTCCTCTTCCCTGAGAATTTGTGTGTGTGTGTGTGTATATTACTCGGTAGTAGATTGTTTCTTGCTTTGAACATTAATTGTGCTGTGTTAAATTCTATTATATCCCTTACCTTCAAGGCACTTGACTTTAAAAATAGGTTGTTGGTGTGTTCACCATATCCTACATTATTACCTATCCTTATGGCTCTTTTTTGTAGTATACATAACGGTTGTAGGTTGGTTTTGTATGTGTTACCCCATACCCCCACACAGTAGTTCAGATATGGTAAAATACAGTGTACAATGGCTTATGATCCAGAATGTGACTTGCTTTTCTCATGACTGCAATGCTCCTTGCCAGTTTTGCTCATACATTTGTTATGGGAGGTTTCCAGCAGATTTTGTGGTCTATTATCACACCTAGAAATTTATTTTCATATACTCGTTCTAGTTGTACATTGTCTGTCACTACTTTTACTTTGGTGGTGACTTCCGAACAACATAAACTTTGTTTTGTCCAGATTTAAGGATAATTTGCTTTTGTCAAACCACCGTTTTAATTTTGCCATTTCTATTGTGGTCACCTCCAAAAGCTGCTGTAAATTCTCACCAAAACAAAATATATTCATGTCATCAGCATATAAAATAAATTTCAATATTTTTAATATCTTGCATATATAATTTAAGTACAGAATGAACAGTTTTGGACCTAAAACCGACCCCTGGGGTGCACCACAAAGTAATATCCATGCATGACAATTTATGTCCGCCTATCATTACAAACTGCTGCCTGTTACTTAAATAGCTTCTTAGCCAATTCTGCACCACCCCTCTGATACCATACTTTTTCAATTTATCTATTAATCTGTTGTGATCAATAGTGTCAAAGGTTGTTGTTTTTTTTTTTTTGGTCTATAAATATTCCCTTTTTTTGTCTATGCAATTAGTTATTTCTTCAATTAATACAATGAGCGCCAGAGATGTCGATCTGTTTGGTCGAAACCCATACTGGCTATCGGTCAACAGATTGTGCTTCTCAATGAATTTGTCTAGTCTAACAGCAACTAGTTTTTCTAATATTTTGGAGAATTATACATAGTCCCTTTGTGATCCATGGACTATCTTTATATTTCCGTTTACTGTTGAGTTGTTTTATTGAGCAATTTTTGTCATATAAGGATTGAAATATGTTTAGGAATGAATCTTAAGCTTTATCAGTATATTTTTCCTTGTATACTATATTCCAGTTAGTGTTAGTAATTCATCTTTACAAGTATTCATGGATTCCTCTGTTCTTACTCTTATATATTTAATGTTGGGAACTTTGTTCTTCCTAAAATTGCAGTCATAGACAGTGAAAACTGTGAGAAGGGCATTGAGTGGCTGTTGCAGCTAGAAAAGCGCTATAAAAATACAATTGATTGATTGATGATTGATTTGTGTAATTTATCGAAGCCCGCTCTCTGTGTTGCCTTCCATAATGTTTGTGACTATTAAGGTGGCACAGTGTGGTGTGATTCAGCTAGGTCTAGTGATTTTAGGATACAAACCCAAACTATACATTGTATTAATGAACTCTTCAGACTTTTTGTGCTTATTTGGATTAAACAGGTCTATATTGAAATCCCCACATATGAACATATCCCTTTGTGTTGATTTTGAATGAGTATCTTCTATCCAGAGTTGACATTCCATGTCCCAAGGGCCAGTTTGTGATGCCGGAAGTCGGCACGCCCCAGTCCCCGCCTTTGCCTGCCGCCTGGCCCAGGGACCAGAGAGTGTGCTCCAATTATTGGGGCATCACACTGCTCAGCCTTCCTGGGAAAGTCTACTTTAGGGTGCTGGAAAGGAGTCCCCAACCGATTGTCAAACCTCGGATCCAGGTGGAACAATGCAAATTCCGTCCTGGCTATAGAACAATGGACCAACTCTTTACCCTTGCGGAAGTGCTGTGGGAGGCATGGGAGTTTGACCAGCCAATCTACATGTATTTTGTGGACTTGGAAACGGCTTACAACCGTGTATCCTGAGGCACTCTGTGGGGGTGGGGGGTACTGCGGGAGTATGGGGTACCAGGGCAGTTGCTACAAGCCATCCGGTCCTTGTATAACCAAAGTGAGAGCTGTGTCCGTATTCTTGGAATAAAGTCAATCAAACATGTTTTCGGTGGGTGTCAGACTCTGCCAAGGTTGTCCCTTGTCTCTGAATCTGTTTGTGATATTCATGGACAGGATCTTAAGGCGGAGCCAAGGTGAGGAGTGTGTCCGTTTTGGGAACCTCAGAATTGCATCTCTGCTCTTCGCAGATGATGTGGTTTTGTTGGCTTCATCAGAACGCAACCTCCAGTGCGCACTGGGGCAGTTTGCAGCTGAATGTGAAATGGCCGGGATGAGAGTCAGCACCTCCAAGTCTGAGACCATGGTTCTGGTTGGGGATGAGTTGTGGCCTCAAGTGAAGGAGTTCAGTTATCTCAGGGTCTTGTTCACGAGTGAGGGTAGGATGGAGTGGGAGATTGACAGGCGGATTGGTGCAGCATCAGCAGTAATGTTGTACTGGACCATTGTGGTGAAGAGGGAGCTGAGCCGGAAGGCTAAGCTTTCAATTTACCGGCCAGTGTTCGTTCCAACCCTCACCTATGGTCATGAGCCTTGGGTAGTGATCGAAAGGATGAGATCGCGGATACAAGCAGCTGAAATGAGTTTCCTCTGTAGGGTGTCTGGGCTCAGCCTTAGAGTTAGGGTGAGGAGCTTGGACATCCGAAGGGAGCTCAGAGTAGAGCCGCTGCTCCTTCGCGTGAAAGGAGCCAGTTGAGGTGGTTCGAGCATCTGATTAGGATGCGTCCTGGGCGCCTTCCTTTGGAGGTTTTCTGGGCATGTCCAACTGGGAGGAGACCCCGGGGTAGACCCAGAACTCGCTGGACGGACTACATATCCAATCTGGCCTGGGAACGCTTTGGGATCCCCCAGGAGGAGCTGGAGGGCGTTGCTGGGGAGAAGGACGTCTGGAGTGCCCTACTTAGCTTGCTGCCACCGCGACCCGACCCCGGAGAAGCGGCTGATGATGAGATCAGATGAGATCTTCTATCCAGTCCTTAAATATTTCAATATTTGATCCCGATGATCTGTATATACAGCTCATAATTACTTTTTTCTTATTTCATTTCAGATTTCTACTATAACGCATTCTAGCACGTCATCAACCGCTGTTGTCATGCGTCCCACCCCCTTATAATAGAAGCTTTTATCCACGTACAAAGTCACACCCCCTCCATTCTTGTTTTTCCTGTTCATATACGTCACTTCCTATCCTTTCAGTGCAAAGCCCACAGCGTTGTCAGGGCTGGGCCAAGTCTCTGATATAGCTATTATATTGACTGGTTTCTTGAATTAACTTAAATATTCTCTGATGTTTTGAAAGTTGGCAAAAGCGACCGGGTTGTCTTTGCGACAGCTGGGGCAAACAGTAATACCACTTGGAAACACTAGGGGGGGAGTTGAAAAGTTGTCCCCTCCACTTTAATTTGGGACACAGGCTAAAAGTGTATGTCTTGTTTTGGAATGGATGTCTTGACCCATCCTCTCCATATTTTAAAGCGCCAGTGGAGCTAGGTCTAAAAATAGAGTGCACAATGTCAACATACTGGCGCCCATAAACAACCGCTATTAAATTAGCCAACCACCGCTTCCTCTCTGCACGTGCGAGTGCGTGTGTACATGTATGTGCATGCGTGTGTGCATGCATGTGTGTGCGTGGCGATGGCGAGTGCGGACGTGGTGAACATACTCGCGCTGTAAAAACAAACGAAATTACAAGTGATCGTTTTCAAAACACCGCACGTTCGAAAATCAGCCAGACCCGGCCGTCACTTAAATCAGCCCGGCCTTCTGAAGGCTCACTGCGTCAACACTCTTTAGACGTCAACATCAAGCACGGAAAAAAAGAGGCTACGAAGCACTCACGGCAAATAAAACTGTCAGGCATCAGTCGAGTATGTAAACCGTTTCATCCGCACTTTGTCCTTCTCTGTTTCCCCCCACCCTTCTCTCTCTCTCTCTCTCTCTCTCTCTCTCTCTCTCTCTCTCTCTCTCTCTCTCTCTCTCTCTCTCTCTCTCTCCTTACAAAGGCATAACAAAAGTCAACTGTGCACAGGTGTCCCTCCACCATCTCCACACACACGTGCGCGCACGCACACACGCACACACGCACACACCGCGTGCAAACGATTCGGTTTGCCCGAGATAAGATCGGCAATGGTTTATGCAACGGTTCGCATTAAACAAAACCTCAAAACCATCTCTGTAAACTTCCTTGGGATGGACTGACTCACTATTCAGCAAGGTCCGACGATACAAACTGTGCGCACCTCCTACTCCATCTCTTGCCCTGTATTGACTCTGAGGGATTTTAAAAGCCAGTTTTTTCCAAATCAACAGCACAGGATCGTTGCCCACGTCTGCGTCTAAGTTGGTGTCTTCGTTTGGTGGCCGGGAGAGCTGGCGCTGGATCGGCTGGGGGGGGGGGGCGGTCTGGGGACCACGGCCCTGCCCGGAGCTGCGCTCGAAGAAGAAACACCGAGGGCGGTCTGACAGGATGCGGAAGCGAGGCGGGCTAAAGCCTCAGTTATGCTCAACGTTAAATACGTATACGGGCGGAGGCTTCTGTCCGTACTCTGCGTTCATTTCGTCCGTATTTCCGCACGTTTTCTGGGAGCTTGCGGATCCGTACAGACGGAGCAGTACCACCGGAAATCGTGGGGGCAGTGTTGCGCAGTGTCGTCAATAGCTCACGCGCGACCAGCCAGCAACGCGCAACAAAGAAGACGAAGATATGGCGGAACTTGTTGAGGAAAGACTGTGCGAGTTCCCTCGCCTGGGCACAGAGGCAAACAGCTGCTAAAGAACGGCTGGGAGGAGACTGGACGTGAGTTGGACGGCAGCGGAGGAGAAGCGGCGGTCTGTGCAGGACCGATTTGTTCAAGCCCACAATAAGTCCATGAGCAAACGGGAGTGGCAATGCTGCTCTGAACTGCCCTCTAGTGGATGTATTGTTTAACAACCATGCCGACGTAAAACACGGATGGGAAGTATGTGGGCAGTGACGTTTAGATCATTTGAAACGGACGTATCTAGCTAGTTACGTACTTAAAGGGAGCATGAATTAGCCGTAAGCTAACTGCTAGCCCATGCAGACCCGCAGTTCCAGCAGTCATCCTGGCGTTCGCTCTCTTGGATGGTGACCTTTTATATATATATATATATATATATATATATATATATATATATATATATATATATATATATATATATATTGGATATATGTTTTTTTAGTTTTGTAGTTTTTTTTTTTGTAGTTTAGATATATGTGTTCTTGTAGTTTGCATACGTGTTTATGTCGTTGTGTTGCACTGCTGTGGGCTGGGGGGAAACGACGAAGTGTTCCTGATTCCTGACTTCCGTCCTGAACTTTTTACATCGGGATTCATTCCCTTGCAACTCGGTCAAAAGCAAAAGAGGATTTTCTTCCAAATTGAAAAAAAGAAAAGAAAAAAGCGGACAGCTTCCCACTTCCATTACCAGGGTCTCATGTCACATCTGAAAGGGGATAATTAGGAACGAAGGCCCCTCCATTTGGTTTGTATTCTGACATGTCAAGTGACTCGTGAGCCCGATAACAAGTGAGCTCAGCCAATTACTGCTGTATTTGCAAACGTCTGTCAATGTCAGACCTCGTCTCTGGGATCTGGTGTCTCACCCAGGGGGCATGGGTGACGTATCGGCAGGCCGCAGCCCTCCTCGGCTCAGTGTTCCTGCAAACACTCTGAGGTGCAATAACTAGGTGGTTGAGGGTCCTAATCACTCCAAATATGTTAGCCCAATGTTATTCTCAGTGGACCATGGAAAGGGTGGGTGGGGGTCGGGGTGGGGGGGACATGGAAAATGGAGTTAAACTGGTGGGAAAATGTGGTGGACTCGAGTTTCTAAACATCTTACAGAGACAGTATGCGTGTATGTGCCTGTATATGAGTGTGTGTGTGTGCGTGTGTGTGTGTGTGTGTGTGTGTGTGTGTGTGTGTGTGTGTGCTTGCACGGGTGTGTGTGCATGTCTGTCCTGTGCATGAGTGTGTGTGTGTGTGTGTTTGCATGGGTGTGTGTGCATGCCTGTGCATGAGCATGTGTGTGTGTGCACGCGTGCATGCCTGTGCATGAGTGTATTGTATGTGTGTATGAATGTGCATTAGTGTGAGTGTGTGTGTGCATGTTTAGGCGTGTGCGTGCACGGGCGTATGTGCGAGCGTGTTCCTGCGTGCCGCGCCAACGTTGCAAATGATGGGAGTGCTGTTTGAGAGCTGTCTGCGTTTGACCTGGTGGCCGCTCCCGGTCATGAGAACCAGAACCCCCCCAGGCCCAACTTGAATACTTCTGAGCCATGTGTCCCGAAACACCCTCACAATGTTTTTGCACAAACACACACACATGCACACTCCGGCACGTGCACGTAGACTCGGCGAGAGGGAGAAAAGAGATAGGGCAGACACTGAGACACGAAGAAGAGGGGGGGGGGGGCGGGCACGGGAGAGAGGCACAGTGAGGGAAGATGGAAGAAAAACATAATAGGAGGAAAACATAATATAGGCGAGTCCAAGAAAGAGTCAGGGAAATCATCATACCTTTCCAGCGAGAGCAGCATGTGGACCCCTGCCAACTATGTGGCTCCTAAAGCCCCCATGCTAAAAATAAGACCCGGGTATGTTTTGGTAAGGATTTCATACGCTGCCGCTTTCTACTTATTCACACTCAATTTTAAGACCGAGGCTTAGCCACAACGGTGCCAACAATGGGGAAAAAAATAAGCGGACGCTCATTGTATCGCCAGTATTGCTCAAACTAAACGGTGGAAGGCATCTTCACAGACAGACCCCCTTTATAAGTCTGCAGGAGGTATTTTGGAAGAAATGCACACATTTGCAATACACACGCGTGCGGTAGTCGCACTGCAGAGGATGCAAATTGATGCAAAGTTGCGTCCTGCATTCGTGTTGGGCTAGAACTCATATTGCATGACTGAAAACGGTGTCCAGCAAGGTTTGCTTTTTTTTATGAGCTGTCTTGAGGGGAAAATATTCTAGTGCATCTGCAAAATAGCAGGATTTAGTCTGATTTAATGACTGCTAGGATAACTTTACCCCCCCCCCCATAATGAAAATACCTGAATCATTGCTGAGGGGATCTTTTTTTTTCCAAATGTAGCTCTGAAAGTTAAAAGCCGCATATATCTCATATTATGTAACTCCTTAAAGTTGGAATATATGTTGCAAAAAAACCCTGAAAAAGTTGTAATCTTGTTTTCTCTCCCCCCCCCCCCCCCTCCAATATCGTTCAGTGCCTAGGAGTAGTTGTTAAAAGCTCTCAACATAAGCAGGGAAACTACATGACTCGCTGGGTGAATTCCAGGCGGACGAGGCGAACCAACTTGCCCAGCAATTTCCCACGTGCCCTTGAGCAAGTCCGGCGCTCTTAGTCAAACTGTGAACGGTGGCTTTGTCGAGTGGCCCAACGGCAGGCTTATACGGCAGTGGTGGTACTGGGACAGCTTCCAGGTGTCGGAGTAGATGCAGCACCCCCCCCCCCTTTCTCTCACTGGCACCTCATACCCCCCCACCCCCATCCCTCCCACACACACACGCAAACACACTTACCTCAAGCTCGTGGATAGAGGTGTGTTCCCGGTCAACTTGCCTCCATAAAATATCAGGCCACTCCACTTTTCCTCCAAAGAGGAAACGGTCCGAAGACATGCGTGATGCTAGGTGGATTGCAGTCTCTAAATTGCCCGTAGATGTTTGTGTGTGTGTGTGGGGGGGGGGGGGGGAGTTGGTGATGGATTGGTGACCTGTCCAAGGTGTCTCCCTTGCCTTCTAACCATTTTCTGCTGGGATAGACTGCACCCCAAACCACCCCCCCCAAAAAACAGCTATAGATAATTGACGGATGGGTGAATGGAAAAATCGGCATGATGTCGGTATTTCACAGATTGACAGGCCTTACGTTTTGGGGGTATGCAACGTTATGATGGCATCTGACCCCTTTAAATAAAACAGGAGTAGTGACTTTCTCCATGAAGCAATGGTCAGAAGGAAGACTCAGCAGCCACCCTCTGATGAAAGAAGCTGTCCAGCGGCGCACCTCTTTGCAGAGGATTTGTCTTGAATTGCAGTGGTTCTCACTAAGGTCCTCAGGTGCCCACCAGTGCTGCCGGCGCAGAGGTGGACGACCGATCCCATACACGACCCCAGCTGAATTTTAATTAGCACAACTCTTCAGTCGGGTAGAGTGAAATCACCTTGTTTAGTGAATGGCTAGAACAAACACGTGGTCGGATTTGTACTTTCTGAAGCCGGGGGTGTCCACCTCTGCTGCAGGGTTTCTGTTCTACCACCTATAGTTCCATCCCATTTCACCTGTTGTTCCAGTTATTCCAGTCCCAAATCAGGGAGGAGGGGGGGGGTTTCCACCTGGGTCAACAGGGAAATGTAATGAACTACCTGTCAGAATAGATAATCAGCTGCTCTGCTGGTGCCAGAGGACCTGATTGAGAACTACTGTCTTACAGGGGAAATTCTGGAGAGACATTTTAAAGCAGTGGTCACCAACCCTGCTCCTGGAAAGCTACTGTCCCGCCGGTTTTCACTCCAACCCGCATTTAACACACCTGATTCCGCTGATTACCTGCTTAACAAGACCTTGACTAATTGAATCGGGTCTGTTAAATCCGGGTTGGGGTGAAAACCGGCGGGACAGTAGCTCTGCAGGAGCAGGGTTGGTGACCACTGTTTTAAAGGAGCATTTTGGAGATTTTGGACACAGGGCCACCGCTAGGCATCGCTTTACAACAGTGTCTTATGGGGCAACTGAACCCAGCCTTATACCCCCCCCCCCCCCCATTGTACTTGGCCAATTTTCTGAGCCGCCAAGGTCGCTGCTCCACCCCGTCTGCAGACTACCACATGCCTCCTCCGATACATGTGGAGTCGCCAGCCGCTTCTTTTCACCTGACAGTGAGGAGTTTCGCCAGGGGGACGTAGCGCGTGGGAGAATCACGCTACCCCCCCCCCCCCAGTTATCCTCGAACAGGCGCCCCGACCGACCAGAGGAGGCGCTGGTGAAGCGACCAGGACACACAACCACATCCGGCTTCCCATCCGCAGACACGGCCAGTTGTGTCTGCAGGGATGCCCTACCAAGCCGGAGATAACACGGGGGATTCGAACCGGCGACCCCCGTGTTGGTAGGCAACGCAACAGACCCGGACGCCCCAGCCTTAAACCTTTCATTTCAACATCAACAACAACGGACAAGACGCCCGGCGTCTCAGTTACACCGTGTGCATGATTTTCCATGATAGGACGTCCCAATCACGCCTGCCGGGTCGTCGCTCCATGGTTACCGCCACCTAGGCACGTCTGGTCATTCCTGCAAGTTGAATCAGCAAGTATAGCTCGGCAAAATAGACCATTGGCAACAATGGGAATGTCGGGCACTAACTTTAACACTTGTTTTTCAGCGCTTAATATGTGGTTTTAGATGAGTGGGTTGAATCGGACTTGCTGGGACACGTCTGACGCCTGAGTCTCAGTTGCTCCGTCGAGACGCCTTACAAAGCTGGGTCTAGATGGGGACCACCCGTCCCACATGTGTCCAAACTTGTCAAAAAGGAAAATATGCGTGATGACAGAGGCTATGATAATTAGACCCAGGTGGTAAAGAAAACCCGAATTATCCCTTACTAAAAATTGTCCGCGCAACATGGCCAGAAAACTCAGGTGGCGGACTTGGCCCGAGCGCGTCCGCGGCGTCGTGGGCGCGAATCAAATACGCGTCCGAGAATGGTGCAAAGGGCCAAACCAGAGCAAAGCCAAAGCGCCTACAGTCGGACCCGAGTTAGAGAGGGGATACATGAGAGAAATGACGGGGTGTCGAGCCTACCTCCGATTTCCAAACCACGTACGCGTGCGAGCTGCTCTGCTGCAGCCTCCTCTGCAGCCACCTCCGCGGGGAGAACAGCGGCGCCGGCGCGGAGCTCCTCGCCAGGAACGGCAAATCCGCCACGGTACTCCGCTTGGCGCCTCTGGCCAGCTCGTAGTAGTCCGAGTGGAAGTTGGAGGAGGGTGACGCGTCCGACAGTATGGAGGGCGAGGACAGAGACGGCGAGATGGGCTCCTTGGGAGCCGGCAGCGTCCTGGAGCGCACGGGTGACGCGGCGGGACGGAGCGCACCTGCGTCCGGGGCGCCGTCCGCCAGCGGCGACGGCTCCCTCCATACCGCCGCTGTTGCGGATGACGCCGATGAAGATGTTGTCGTCGAGGATGAGGACGATGAGCCGCTTATTCCCTCGCTACCGGCGCCGCAGTGTCTTATGATCGCGGGGTCCAAACTTCGCGTTTGCCGGAGCCTCCGCTTGGCGACGGCTTTGGACGCGGGAGAGGAGCAGGAGAAGACGCTGTTGAGGAGTCCGTGAGCCGCAGACATGGCGTGAAACCTTCACATCTGCACTTCTTTTTGCGGGTGTGTGTGTGAGGGGGGGGGTGGGGTTGGGGTTGTGGGGGTACTGGTTTTCTCAACGCATCCCTCTTTGAACGTCTTCAAAAACGACCCATGGCGATCAGATGGAGTGAAGTTAGAACCAGGTCGACCCGGTACGGGACGTGCTTCATTCGTCCTCACGCACGCACGCGTGCACACGCACAGCGCCCGATCCTCCCCCTGTTCTGCACGTTTCTCACCGCTGTCCTGCAGGGTTGTGTGAGTGTGAGTGTGTGTGTGTGTTGGTGAGGGGGAGTGTTAGAGGAGTGGGTTAGAGGGGCCGAGACCACGAGAGAGGAACACGGCGCGTCATTAGTCGGACTATCCCCTCCGTTTTGTTTTGCTGCAGCCCGGGGAGCAGAACATTCCTCCTACATTGCATCGCACCCCCCCTCCAGTGTCATTACAATCAGCAGTGTAGTCCCCCCCCCCCTCCCCTTGCAAGGAAATCTCCCGTTTCCAATAAAGAAGCGCGTTTCAGCCACCCCAAAAACGCTTGATTCGGAGGCATGCAGGAAGATTACGCGAAGAAAAGAAAGGTGCGAGTCCCAAAAGGAGAACATAGAGAGACAGAAAGGGAGTAAATCGTAGACTTGGGGGGGGGGGCAGACGTTAGCAGAGAGAAAGCGAGAAACAGACGGAGACCAGAATAGCTGTATTAATCCCCGTCTCGCATTAATCCACCTCGGTCTGTGAATACATAATAGGCCTATCCTATATGAAGCCTCCCGCCTGCTATAATTAGCCGAACGAGAGATAAGCCACGGGAATGTTGGTCCAACATGTGCATGAATACAACTGGTGCAGAAAGGCTAAAAAAAATCAACACATTTATCAGATACCTGCTGAGGCCTTATGCCTTTCTAACGTGTTAAGATGCACGATATCTTTCGAGAGAGGCAGGGACAGTGAGAGAGACAGAGAGACAGACAGACGGAGAGGGAGAGCAAGCAACAGAGGGACACAGAGAGACAGACAGACGGAGAGGGAGAGCAAGCACCAGAGAGACAAAGAGGGCGAGAGAGAGTCAGAGAGACAGAGAGACAGGGACAGCGAGAGAGCACACAACAGAGAGACAGAGGGAGAGCAAGCAACAGAGAGACAAAGAGAGCGAGAGAGAGTCAGAGAGACTGAGAGAGACAGGGACAGCGAGAGAGCACACAACAGAGAGACAGAGGGAGAGCAAGCAACAGAGAGACAGAGAGCGAGAGAGAGACAGAGAGAGCCCAAGTGACAGTCAGAGAGAGAGATAGATGAGAGAGATAGATGAGAGAGAGAGAGAGAGCACTGAGAGTTGAGGTGGTGATGTGTTTATGTGTGAAAGAGAGAAAATGAAAGAGGGGAGAGAGAGCATGTTAGTGCGAGTGTGTGAAAGTATGGGAAAAATGAAGTGAGACAACAGGACTTCGAGGAGGAGGAGGGTGCTGGTTGTCTGATAAAGGAGCTTATGAAGCTGTCCTGCACACATGCGCGCACACACACACACATATGCACACACACACACACACACACAAACAAAACCAAGGAGCACGAGCACATCATGACACGGGGCCCTGATAACAGCTGAGATAATTTTGACCTGCCTAAAAACAGACCGAGGGAGAAAGAGAGACGGAGGAGAGAAAAAAAGGGATAGAATGTGTGGGTGAGAGAGAGAGAGAGAGTGGACGAGTGACCAAGGCAATGAGACAGAAATCGTTTTGCATGTATTGATAATGTATATGGTGCTAAACATGATAGTTTCTGCTGGACACAGGCCAGCACACTCTACTTAAAGCCAACAGGGCACTAACAGTAAATTATGGTGATATGAAGGGTACTGAAATGTGGATTTTGATGGCAGAAATCAAATTGGATGCATTGAGTTCATACCTCTACATCAAAATTTCAATATAGAGCGGTGATCACTTGAGAATGTGGCCCAAATGTGGCAGCCGTCTTTTGGGTAAAGTCGGGGTCGACGGCAAAATAAGGCTGCAACGAGGGGCGTTGCACACCTGAGCAGAAGGAGAGGTTGAAATCAAACCCAGGGGTGCAAACATGCACAGATGTATGTGCACACACATACACACAAGCCAGTGCAGTGTGTGCCCTATAGCCACCATATCGTTCAACTAGAGGGAGATTAGATTATGGTGAATTTCTCTTCAGTGGCGAGGCAGCAGAAATATAAACTGTTTAGCTGAATAGTTTTTTTTTTGTACATCTGGATTGCTTACTGCAATGTGGCCTGGTTTGTTTTAGATATTTCATTTTAGAATATGATCAATTCCGAGTCTCTTGCCTGCCTTCCGCCCAGTGCCTGCAGGGATCGGTTCCGGCCCCCGGGACTCTTAATTGAATTCGGTCTCTGTCCTGCTGTCCAGTTAGGTACCAAAACTCTATTAAGGCCTTAAATATTGAACATTAGCCCTGATAAGAGTTATCACCAAATTAAAGGAATAATAATAATGATAATGATTGATAACATTAGCGCAAACGTGTTACAAAAACCATAAATGACTTTAACTACGAGTGCCTTCGACTTTAGGTGAACTGTAGCTTTGTGTGACCTTTTCCCCCGCCGCTGCTGCCATCTAGCGGCCGATTACCAGTATAGCATGACTATGGTGTCCGTAAAGGTTCGTGAAAAGGATTTCCAATCGCGTTCAATACGTAAGGACAAACGCTTTTCTCTTATTTCTTTTTTTTGCACCTCCTGTGGTAATGTTTTGGAAGTCCACTGTGGAACATATCAGTTGGAAAAATGTCTGGAGTCAGTGTTATAAATACTGCATAACTAATAATGTCAAAGAAGTTACATTCAAGATTAGTTTGCCCATGAAAAGTTTTATTGCAAGTAGATTTAAAATAGACGTTGATTCGGTGAAAATGACTTTGACCCTCTAAGCCACCTTTTCCGGAACGGCCCACGTGTTAGTACATTTTGGACGGGTTTATCAAATTGTATTCTTAGGAAAACATCTTTCAGTCTTACCTTTCAGCTGCAAGATATCCTGCTTCTATTTAACCCCACGGATAAAGGTCCCAACGTAATGTTTGTTATAAAATTGCTAATTATTGGCAGATTCTTTGTGCATAGGATGAAATGAACTGGGGGGGGTAAGTGTATTCTTGATAGACATGCAAAAACTACATCAAGACCATCACTTATGTAATAACAACAACAAAAAAGCAATTGAACTGTTAATATTTTGGAGAAATGTAATTTCACAGTTGAATAATTGATTGTACCCCTGTGTTCAATGTTCAGTTTATGTGCGTTTACATATGTTTGTTCTTTGTCATTAAAAAAAAAAAGCTAAAAAAACAAACGCTTTTGCGTGTCGCCCTCAAGAGCGCCGCCATTTTCATTTCCTTTTCCTGTGCGCGCGTGTGTGTGCGTGTGTGTGTGTGTGCGTGTGCGCGCTCGCCTCCCCACAGGAAGGACTTCGGCGGGGAACGGGTTAAGGAGTCCCTCCGCGGTTCACATCGATGCCTCCTCTTCTGCACGTCGCCATGAACAAATGAATTCGCGGGGAGTTAAATATCAATTTCACAAAGGGGAAAAAGTGCTGTGTTTCGAGCCGGACCCGACCAAGGCGAAAGTGCTGTATGACGCCAAGGTAAGCGCTCCTCCGGCCGCCTCTCGACCCCGGTCCCCTCGCTTCTTCCCCCCGCGACTAGTAAACAAACCGGACCGCTGGCGGGCGGGCGGGCGTGTTTTTTTGCAAAGATGCGTTGGACCGGGGGGGGGATGGGGAGGGGGGGATCCAGTTTGAGGCCAGCTAGGCCACGCAAAGCTAAGCTAGCATGTTAGCCGCGATCTCCTCCCGCAGCCTCCGCCTTTTGCAAGGCGCCGCGGGATTATAATCGTTGTTCTCCGTCGCTTGTTTTCTTCTTCTTCTTCTTCTTCTTCTTCTTCTTCTTCTTCTTCTTGTCCTTTTCCGGGGTAGCGTCGTTCGGCCACGTTTGTAGTGTTTACGTTCCCACGCGCCGATGGAGACGCCAAAATCCAGTCGCGGTGGGAAGAGTTTTTGCTTTAACCAGCTTGTTTTATTTTTGTTTCTTCTATCGCTATTGTTCCTTGTTGTCCCGTGTGCTCTGGCGTTTATGGTGACCTTTAGCGAGAATAGCTACCATGCAACGTTGTGTCTTGCCAGCAAGGGAAATTGAATTGAGACATGGACCCCCCCCCTTCAAGGTAGTTGCATTTCCAGAGAAGACAACGCCACTTTATGACGTCAGTATTGTGTATGGACATCATAATCATATTTAATATGTGTCATAATATGATAGTACTAGGTAACACTTTGTAATAACGACACAAATGAAGCATTAGTTAAGTATTAGTAACTAACATCATAACATAATTTGTAAAGCGTTTGCACAACAAGACATGCACCAATGGTTAGTGAGTGTGCTAATAGACGTTTTATGAATACTTATTAATACTGCAGTTCCTGGTTGGTTCAGGTAGTTCCTAGCTGTTGGTGTAAGTGTTTTGTATGACGTCATCTAAACTGAGAACTATCTATGCCTTACAAAGCATTTACAAATGAGATTGAAAGGCCAGCAGCACCATGAGACTCACAGAGGTCTAAAGTAGGAAGTGTAAGTACATGATTAACAAACCAGTTTAGATGTACATTTTGTGCATGAGTTAATCATGAATTGCGGTATTAATAAGTATTTATAAAACATATATTAACACACTCACTAACCATCGGTGCATGTCTTGCTTTACAAATGCTTGACAAATGATGAATTCAGTAGGTACTAATACTTAACTAACGCTTAATTTGTGTAGTTATTATAGTGTTACCTAGTGTTATTATGTTATTACACCAACTTTCCTAAAACACCCTGTTTTGGTTCAGGTAATGAGTGTCCGTCCGTATGATTAGAGAGTTGTAACAGTGGCTGTCGTTTGCCGATTCCAACTGTAAACAAAGCAATAGGATTAAATAAACACTCACATGTACGGAGCCCCTGAGGGGTCACATCAATTTTTTTTTTTTGGTCGTTCATTCAAGCAAACGATTTATTACAGTGAGTGAACGTTGTACTACTACAAGGTAATAACATAATACATAACATAATAAGGTCATAGCAAGGTAATACAACATAACACGGACAACTTTGAAAACTATTATGAAAATCATAAAACGTTATATAGAAGTGTTGTTGCATGGTTAATTACTCTGGTTAGATTGTACTGTTTTGGCCAGTAAGATCAACATGCCAATGTAGAGGACCAGAAAATATTGGGTTTATAACAGACACCCCTCTGTTTCATTTTTTTATTTTCCTTTCGTACTTTATGTTTTTACTTAATTGATTTTCACTATTGACTGATCTGCACATTGAGAGTCTAGTTTAGGTACTTTTACACAGTTAGTACTGTAGATGGAGGACTATGCCCACAAATGGAAGGTTTCTGGTTCTGGTTAAGTAGATAGGAATTGTGAGAGATTGCCAGAACATTCTAGACATCTGCATGTTTAATATTGATACTAATATTATATTACTATTACATTATTAATATTATAATATTATATTAATATAATTTATAATTATAATTAAATGAATTATTAATTATATTATTTAAAATTCATTACTACAGCATTCGCTTTTTGTAAATCAAGCGAACGAACTACAAATAAATTTGACATGACCACTCAGGCGCTTCGTACTCATGAATGATGCTTTATTTGTTTTTTTCCACGATATGATTTGCTGTAGTTGAAAAGAGAACAACTAAAGCGATCGTCATTTATCTGGGATGCTTTAAGATAGGTCATAGATTTACGTTAGCGAGCTAACCGAGTGCAACAAAGCCACCGTCGCTCTTTAGCACGCCTGTTCAGTGTTTGTAACGTCATATTAATCTAATCGACAGTGTTGTTGTTTCTTTTCCCGCACAGGTCATTGATGTCTTGTTAAGCACCGATGAACATGGAAGGAGAGTCCCAAAGTACCTGATTCACTTCAACGGGTGGAACAGGAGGTAGCTAGCTTAAACAACAGCAGCATGCTTTCTGTGTTGTTTACTGATGCAAAAATCTACAAGAGCTCAAATGTGGCTGTCTTTGTAACATTGCATCCATTATAAATGTGTGTAATGATGTAACCTAGCTTGATATAACGCACCAATGATAGCGACAGGCACGGGCGCAAGTCCATGAATACTGGGATGGCATCCAGCACTTTACCCGTGCCCCGGTCCATAAGGTTAGTTGTTGTGTCAGGAAGGGCATCCAACGTAAAATTTTGCCAAATCATTCTCCAGGTTGACAAGACCATACCGGATCAGTCGAGGCTCCATACGAGATTGGCTGAGTTCCGGGTTAAAAACGGCTGCCATTCATTGGTGCTGTGCCCTCACAGGGTACCGATGAAAACTGTATAATCCACTGTGGTGACTCCTTAGAAACAGGGAGCAAGAAGAAGATATAACACACCAATGGCAAGCCATGCAGGTTCTTTGTAAGGGTGTAACAAAATAGCGATACACTCGAGTATCGCGATATTTTGTGATACTGTATTGATTCTCAAAACCACTACATCGATTTTTCATTGTTTACATGTAAAGGTTCGTGACAAACATTTTGTGTTGTGTGTAACCCCATGACCGCTAGATAACAGTGTAGTAATCTATCTTCATCCATTTAACTCTTCCGCTCCAACCCAACCGTGTAAACTGAAACAGGAAGTAGCATAAGCACGAAGAACACAGGGCTATGAAATCGCAATATATCGCCATATATTGAATCGTAACCCCTGTATCCTGATACGTATCGTGTCACCAGATTCTCGCCAATACACAGCCCTAGTTCTTTGTGATGTGCCTGCATTGTGTGCATGCGTTGTTGTTTTTTTTCATGCATTTGTTTTGTTTGTTTTTTTCAGCTGGGATCGTTGGGCGGCAGAGGACCATGTGCTTAGGGATACTGAGGAAAATCGGTCATTGCAACATAAACTGGCACGCAAAGCGGCGGGTCGCATGTAAGTTCAAGTCCCACCACTCATTCATTGATTCCTACAATTTTAATTTTGGCTTCAGTCGTTTATTTTGTATGTAATATTAAGTTCTCCAACCAATATGAATTATGTTTTAATGTTGCTTCTGTGTGGATCATCAGTAACATGTTAAAGGCATTGCTCCAGTCTATGTAAAAGTTACAGAAAGGTGAATCAGTTCATCTGGACACAACGTATATGAGAGAAACGTTTCACTACTCATCTAAGTGACCTCTCCAGTCTCAACTGACAGCAGGTATCCCCACCCTAATAAACAATACAGTGGCACAACGACCGAAAACAACGATCAGTTTCATATGCAAATTGCTATGACCATTAACTAGAGTTTCAATTGCCACGTGTACTATTCACAGAGGACTGGGGAATAGCTGCAATTACAGCATTGAAGGATGGATACAGATGTTCTCTTACCCCCCCTCGGTTCAGGGATGGTCGTACCCTCCTCACATAGATGGCTTCTTTGACTCCCCATTCAAACCAGCTTTCCTCCCTATCAAGCATGTGCACATCCTCATCCTTGAAAGAGTGGTCACTGGCCAGTAGATGGATATAGACCCCGGAGTCCTGGCCTGACACATTAGCTCTTCGGTGTTGTGTCATCCTCGTCGCCAGTCTGTTTGGTTTCCCTGAAATGCAATTCATAGCAATCCTCCCAGCACTTAACAGCGTACACTATATTGTTCTGTTTGTGCCGGGGACCTGATCCTTGGGGTGGACCAATTTATTTCGCAGCATGTTTTGGGGTTTGAAAGTAACCAAGATGCAGTGTTTGGAAAATATACGCCTCAACTGTCACATACAGAATCACCACTGGTTTACACTTAAACGGCGGTTTTCCGTCTGTCTTCAATCAGCAGGTGCACTGTTTGGGTGTCTTCCTGGCTATGACGAATGCCCAGTTAGGATAACCACACTTAACCAGGGCCTGTTTAATGTGGGATTTCTCCGCTTCCCCGGCCGCTGTGTCAATGGGGACATTGTCAGCTCAGTGGTTCAGCGTCCTGATGACTCCCAGTTTGTGCTCCAGTGGATGATGAGAGTCAAACCTTAAGTACTGATCAGTATGTGTTGGTTTACAGTAAACATCAACAATCAAATGTCCCCCATCACCAACTGCAATTTCACAGTGTAGGAAGGCTAACATGGCAGCACTGTAGTGCAGTGGTTAGCGTGGTCAGCAAGAAGGTTTGTGTTCGAGCCCTGGGGTAGTCCACCCTTTGGGGTCATTCCAGGTCGTCCTATGTGTGGAGTTTGCATGTTCTCCCTGTGTCTGTGTGGGTTTCCTCCAGGTACTCCAGTTTCCTCCCACATTCCAAAGACATATAGGTCAGGTGAATCGGCTGTACTAAATTTTCCCTAGGTATGAATGTGTGTGTGTGTGTGTGTGGGTGGGTGTGTGGATGTTGGCCCTGTGATGGCCTGGCGGTGTTTCCAGGTTGTCTCCCCGCCTGTTGCCCAATGACTGCTGAGATAGGCTCCAGCATCCCCGTGACCCTGAGAGCAGGATAAGCAGTTTCGATAATGGATGGATGGAAGGCTAACGTGTCATTTTTCACATCCTCCCTGGTGAACTTGATGTGTTTGTCTTCAGAGTTAATGTGGTCGGTGAAATGTGGTACCTTCAGAGATTTAATTTAACCCAGGTGTTGTCCACATATCTGAACCAATGGCTAGGTGTTGTCCCTCAATAGGACATCAGAGCCCTGTTTTCCACTTCGTCCATATACAAGTTGGCAACTCTTGGTGAAATGTGAAGAGGGACATAGCATCATAAGAGATTATTGTTTCATCCATCTCTATAATGATGTCCCTCACTTTATCCACAAACTTCATAGTGTTCTGAATGTGATGTTCAGTACTGCCTACCAACAGGTTAAGAATGGATGCCAGAAACTTGATCATACTAACAATAGCCCATAATGGCACATCCTGTCTATGTATCTTGGGGAAACTATACAGAGTAGATGTAGCTTCTGCTGTGTAAATGAGTCTGTCAGTAGCATTGTCCTGTTCTAACAGTTTCATACAATCTATCACCTTTTTCTTGTAACCATTACCTGGATCTCGTTTCAGGGGCTCATAAGTATTTATGTCGATATGTAATGTCATAACTTTCTCATGATAGTCTGTCTGGTTTAATAAAACAGTGCATCTACCTTTTTTCTCGCTGGAAGGATGATGATGTTTTCATCCTTACTGACAGTCGTGAGAGCTTTCCTCTCGTCTGCTGATGCTGGACGGCGGCGGCTTCGCATTGCTGAGGCAGGCTGAAGCTTTCATCCGCAGTTGCTCCGCGTCCGGGTCCGTGATGTTGTTGTTACGGCTCGCCGAATCCGTGGCTGTGATATGTTGCACTAGCGGATTTACCTCGGCTGACAGCAGAATTCAGCCCCCGGGGCTGAATAGTTGAAATCACAGCATTGTAATGCGTGATTGTAACTATTCCCCAAGCCTCTGTGAATAGTACACGTGGCCATTTTAATTCTAATTAATGGTCACAGCAATCTGGATATGAAGCCAGTCACTGGTTTCAGTTGTGACGCAATTGTGCCTGTTTCGGTTGTTTTGCAGCTGTGCTTTTTATAAGGGTGGGGATACCTGCAGTCAGCTGAGATTGATGAAGTCACTTAGATGAGTGATGAAACGTTTCTCCCACTAAACACTGTGTCAATATGAGCTGATTCAGCTTTCTGGGATTTCCTTACCTGTATTATTGAGTATGCATCAAGACATCATCTGGTGAATATTCCTGTATTTTTTTAGTTTGCAATATATATCATTAAAAAAAAAATATTGTAATGTGAGTTTTTTCCAATATCGTGCAGCCCTAGTGTGTAAGTGGGTGGGTGGGGACAACCAGCTGCGGAGCAGCAACGGGTTGTGGCTGTGCTCTCTACTATGCTCACATTTTAGAGAATGTAATTAATATTTTCCTCATTAATAATGTGTTATGGCGGCATGGTGGTGCAGTGGTTAGCGCGGTCGCCTCACTGCAAGAAGGTCCAGGGTTTCAAGCCCTGGGGTAGTCCAACCTTGGGGGTCGTCCCGGGTCCTCCTCTGTGTGGAGTTTGCATGTTCTCCCCGTGTCTGCGTGGGTTTCCTCTGGGTGCTCCAGTTTCCTCCCACAGTCTAAAGACATGTTGGTCAGGTAAATCGGCCATACTAAATTGTCCCTAGGTGTTCACGTGTGGTGTCGGCCCTGTGATGGACTGGTGACCTGTCCAGGTTGTCTCCCTGCCTGCCGCCCAGTGAATGCTGGGATAGGCTCCAGCATCCCAAGACCCCAGTTGGGAGAAGCAGCTTGGATAATGGATAGATGGATGGATGATGTATTATTTCACCACCCGCAACCATCCGCTATTAATAAGAGCGCCTGGCTAAAGTTAGCTAGCTAGTAGCAAGCAGTTAGCTAGACTGTTAAAATCCAATGACTAATAAAGAATACGTCCATTTAAATTTGTCCTTAGACTTGGGGTTCGTAGTCCTACTTGGGTTCGATGAAGGCGATGCAGTTCTCGATCTGTGCAACATATTTGTGAGGTCCTACCAGCAAGCCGTTTCTGACCAAGGGGATAGATGGACCAGTATCTCAGGTGCATTTTACGTCTCGCGCTGAGTAGCCAGTAATAGTAACTATAGTAACAGCATGAGAAGACGCGCACGGTTGTAGTCAATGCTCGATATTCATTTGCTTAGTGATAGTAATAAATAAATAGGCATCCTGGGGGAAGATCTCTGTTCATCCCAAACACATTTTCTATCGTCCCCGGGATGACGGGATGCCGTTAGTCTCGAGCCCTGCGCTTAACTCGCCAGGCCAGCCTACCATGGGTCCATGAATTTACATCCCGTTTGTGTTCAAAAGTGTTGTCGAGCCTGCCAGTCCTTTGTTCCACCCAAAGATAAAACGACTGCTGAGAACATATGGTTTCTTTTCCTACCCTGCTGGCAGGAAGAGGAAAGGATGGGGGAAGAGACGTCGTCGTCAGTCTGGTATTAAATCTTCTCTGAAGACTCTCTCCAAAGAAGATGAAAGTGATGACACAAGTAAGAGATCTTTCGCTTCTGTCTCTCTTTCTGTTCCCTTTTGTAAAGTCCCCTTTTCTTAAAAGCTCCGTCTTCTCTCTGTTTTTCTTTCCAGGTTTGATTTCATCTTCGGAGAGCAGTGACGACGACGACTCTGACCCAGAATCTTCAAACAGCGGGGAGAGCAACTTCTCGGAGGATCTCAAGAAAATGGTAAAGTGGACTTGCCCCTCTGATCAAAGGTCCATTTGCCCCTGAATGCCATTTAAAGCAAATTTCTCGATACTAACTTTTGCAGTTAGGTTACATGCTGTTATGCTTCACATTCCAGAGGATGTAGAGGTGAGTGCGTAGGTTTGAAACGCTGTTTCAGAGTTCAAGATGAGAGCATGTCGTGCACGTAGCGGGCGAGATTTGGGAAAAGACAGGTTTTTGCAGGAGCAGGTGACTTGAGCTACTTGTGTTGAAGAGATGAGTTTGACTGAGCCTTTGAATGAAATTCGAAAAGATGAAGGTATAATTTATCATATCTGCTAAGTGTTGGAGAATATGAAGCAGACCTGCCAGCCTGTACGCGTTTTGCGTAGCAGTACGCATTTTGACATCAGAGTACGCTGGCACGATTTGTCACTCTAAACTACTCAAAAAAGCAGCTGATGTTGATTAGTTCAATTGCACGTGCAGTACTGAAATATACCAGCAATAGGCAGCAGCGTCTAGACTGTCAAAAAGCAAAAGAAGAAGAGTTCGACCAATCATAGCGCTGGATTCATTCCCATGCACCTTTCGTGATTTCTGTTATTTATATACAGTTATTATGTTGGATGTCTATGTTAAAACATGGACAAAGTTCCAAAACTTGAGGTGAACAAGTATAAAAATGCTCTCCGTGGCCATCCGGGTAGTGTAGCAGTCTATTCCATTGCCTACCAACACGGGGATCACCGGTTCGAATCCTCATGTTACCTCTGGCTTTGTCAGGCGTCCCTACAAACACAATTGGCCGTGTCTCTGTTTGGGAAGCCGGATGTGGGTATGTGTCCTGGTCGCCACGCTAGCACCTCCTCTGGTCAGTCTGTGCGCCTGTTCGGGGGGGGCGGGACTTTGGGGAATAGCATGATCCTCCCATGCGCTATGTCCCCGTGGCGAAACTCATCAGGTGAAAAGAAGCGGCTGGCGACTCCACATGTATCGGAGGAGGCATGTGGTAGTCTGCAGCGCTCGGCAGAGGGGGTGGAGCAGCAACCGGGACGGCTCGGGAGAGTGGGGTAATTGGCCAGATCCAGTTGGGGGGGGGGGGGTGAAAAACACAAATAAATAAATGCTCCCTGCAAGTCTGTCTTTTCATTAAAGGAAGTCTTCTCAAGAATATGTGATTGTATTGATCTTAGCCTATTTATCTGTTGGACAACTTGATGATATGGCAGTTAGTGGGGAAATGACCCGCGTGCAAAGTGAAGCGGTGTGAAAGTGTGTGAACTAAGCATTACACTATTGTGGTACTCGAGATATTTTCCCAAGGATGTCGGGTCTAATGAATTTATTACCTCTCACGGGATAAACTGGAAAAGGTGAAGGTTTCATTTATCACGTCTGATGAGTATTGCAGGAGATGAAGGTTGAATTTAATACATCTGATTTGTATTGGAAAAGATGTAGGTTTGATATATTAAGTCTGATAAGTGATTTGTGCACTTTAAAGTTTCATTTTGACCGTCTCAGCAGTTGTGCAGATGTATCTTCCATCACGTCTAATTTAAAGTCCTTATTGACTGTGTAAGTGAGGAAAAACATTTAACATTGTCTTTTAAGTAGTTCTAGAAGTTTAGGGGTCATTTTAAGATAAGGGATACTCTTATAATTTTTTTAATTTGCCCTCCCCCCCTTTTCCAATTCACTCAGGAAAAAAATCCAGACAATGGTGGCTCCTCTTCTAATGTGACTGAAGGGAAGGCAAACATACCAGCTGTTGCCACTACTACAACCCAGCAAACTGAGGCTTGGGTAGCGGATACGGTGATTTTCATATTTATACTCCAAACTGAGAAGTTTAATGGTCCCTTGCAGTTTCAGGATCCTAGAACACATACAGCCTGTTGAAGAATCGTGATGTAAAAACTGCACTAATATGTTCGTCAAGTCAAAATGTATTATAGCCCAGCATCATAAAGTATAAAGTAAAGTAGGATGGCACAGTAGTTAGCGCGGTCGCCTCACAGCAAGAAGGTCCTGGGTTCAAACCCCGGGGTTGTCCAACCTTGGGGGTGGTCCCGGGTCGTCCTCTGCGTGGAGTTTGCATGTTCTCGCCGTGTCTGCGTGGGTTTCCTCCGGGTGCTCCGGTTTCCTCCCACAGTCCAATGACATGTAGGTCAGGTGACTCAGCTGTACTAAATTGTCCCTAGGTGTGAATGTGTGTGTGTGTCGGCCCTGTGTGATGGCCTGGCGGCCTGTCCAGGGTGTCTCCCCACCTGCCACCCAATGACTGTTGGGATAGGCTCCAGCATCCTGCGACCCCAGTTGGGATAAGCAGCTTGGATAATGGAATGGTATAAAAATCAAGTCAAGTCAAGAGTTCATTTGAAGTGCATTATCACACCGAGGTGAACCAACACACTTTGCAACAAGTGAGATAATTACATATAAAACATTATAAGCAATACAAAAAACGTGTAGTATACAGTACACATACGTAATAATGCACACTTAAAAATGAATATTAGCTGGATAACCGTAGTTTAGTACTTAGGGCAGACTGAGGTTGAAGGTTGATGCAAATAGAAGAGTTTTGAGTTTACTTTTGAATGAGTCAACTGAACTAGCCTCTTGAAATTTGTACAGCAGGACGATTCCAAAGAAGAAGAGGGCCATGGTAAGACAGATCCCTGCCACCTAAACCTGCTTTTCCAAATTACATTTTGGAAAAGTTTACTTGTTGAGACGGCAGGTTTTCTTCCGACAGCAGTGTTGTGCTTTCCCCTCCACCTTGCCTCCTTTCCCTAAGAGTCTTACTGAATAGACAGGCTGTAGGATCTGAAGGTATGTTTCTCGTCTGTCTGTTCCAGAAGGTCGACCCGGAAACTCGTCATACCAAGGAACACGTAAAGAGGGAGAGTGAAGACAAGGTCGTCCTCATTGACATTGACATCCCAGACATCCTGAAGAAAAAACTGGAGGATGACTGCTTTTACATCAACAAGAGGAAAAAGGTTACCCAGATCTTTGTTGATTCCTTTGGCTATGCACATGCACCATATTTTAGGCTTTCACTTGAAATGCAGATGGACAGGCATCTGGGTAGTGTAGCGGTCTATTCCGTTGCCTGCCAACATGGGGATCGCCGGTTCGAATCCCCGTGTTACCTCCGGCTTGGTCGGGTTACAGACACAATCGGCCGTGTCTGCAGGTGGGGAGCCGGATGTGGGTATGTGTCCTGGTTGCTGCAATAGTGCCTCCTCTGGTCGGTCGGGGAACCTTTTCGGGGGGGGGGGGACTGGGGGAATAGCGTGATCCTCCCACGCGCTACGTCCCCCTGGTGAAACTCCTCACTGTCAGGTGAAAAGAAGCAGCTGGTGACTCCACATGTATCGGGGGAGGCAGGTGGTAGTCTGCAGCCCTCCCTGGATCGGCAGAGGGGGTGGAGAAGCGACCGGGACGGCTCGGTAGAGTGGGGTAATTGGCCGGATACAATTGAGGAAATGCGGATGGACACATTTGAAAGCAGGCTGTGTTGCAGTTGTATTGTGTAACATTATTCAACAAGCAGTTGAATATTATACTGGTTTTCACGTGTAGCTCTCGTCCACATATTGTGGAACACTGCTACAGTTAAAAATAGAATTTGATTTGTTGCATGTTTGTAATTTAACTGCCTTCTCCCCTGTCCCAGCTTGTGATGGTTCCTTGTCAGACAAACGTAGTCCACATCCTGGAGTACTACGTCAAGCACTTTGCCATCAACAAAGCCTTCATGGTCAACGAGCGGTACCGTCGTCACCAGAACAGCGCCCAGAACAACCTCAACCAACAGCAAGTCCCTCCGGAGAGGAAGTGAGTTTTAAAAAAACCTGAAGGGGGAAAAATGTTAGGCGTGTCATCACTAGAGTCTCAACCCTGAATAATAGGAGGGTTAGCTCATGTGGAAAATGCAGGCTTATTCAAAGTAATATTACTCCTTTTGAAATTGACAGATAAACACTGTAGCTTTTCAACGCCACCTACAATATTATACCTACCGTGGACGTAGACCCATGGGGTTTCCTTATGGTCTGTTGAAACCAGAAAAGAGGTAGGCAAATGAGTGGTAAGCATGGGAGCGAATAACGTCTCCATCCTTGAGCAGATAACAGCATTTTTTGTAAAGCGGCAGACAGTTGAAAGTGTTATTAGAGGATATATAATGTACAACAACTACACCCTGCTGTGCCCAAGGTACTGGAGGTAACAGGCTTGAGCATTTTATTAGTGGCTCGGGGTGTCCAGGTAGCATAGCGGTCTATTCCGTTGCCTACCAACAGGGGGATCGCCGGTTCGAATCCCCGCGTTACCTCTGGCTTGGTTGGGCATCCATATGTGTCCTAGTCGCTGCACTAACGCCTCTTCTGGTCGGTCCGGGCACCTGTTAGGGGGGAGGGGGGAACTGGGGGGAATAGCGTGATCCTCCCACGCGCTACATTCTCCAGGTGAAACTCCTCACTGTCAGGTGAAAAGAAGCAGCCGGTGACACCACATGTATTGGAGGAGGCATGTGGTAGTCTGCAGCCCTCCCCGGATCGGCAGAGGGGGTGGAGCAGCAACCGGGATGGCTCGGAAGACCAGGGTAATTGGCCGGGTACAACTGGGGAGAAAAAGGGAGGGAAAGCAAAAAAAAAAAAGTATTAGTGGCTCCTTTTCTTTTTGGTGCCTCCTTGTCGGACACGAAGGGTATAAATGAAACCCTAGTTTGACTTTAACGTAACTTAAGAAGAGAAGGAACCTGATGTGTTTGTGTGTTTTTAAAAAGATCATTCTAGTTACAACTTTTAAGCTCTGCGGTTGGCGTAACTATACCATTTCGCAATTTGGTTTCTTCATGCCTTCAGCGAGGAGCTGTGTAAGGAAATGGTTGACGGCCTCAGGATCACGTTCGACTTCACGCTACCCATGATCCTCCTCTACCCCAGCGAACAAGCTCAGTTTAAAAAGGTCAGCTCCTCCAGGCTCTTCCTGGCCATCAACGACACCCCACCCTGCTCCAGCAAGTAAGTACCCTTTAATGTTGTGTTCACAGGGAGTCCGGTAAATGGCAGACGGCAAACCGGAAGTCATTACCGTGGATGAGAGCATGATGGTAAAATCAGACGACAATGGTAAATTATGCCGACCGCGGCAGACGGCACTGCCGTCCAAAGTTAAAATATTGTAATTTTTGCCGTCCTCCGCGATGGAAATTAGAACCAGATGTTATGTAGCACATGACAAAAAAGAAGGGATGGTGGATTATTTTTTATAGCGATTTGAATTGACAGAATTACTGTATATTATTAAATAAAATGTTTGTGCAATTTGTTTTTCTGCAAACAATGCATCACCATAGCAGCCCAGTTTTTTTTTTTTTTCATGCTTCCTGCCATTCCATCGTGCAGTTTGGTTTTTCCCATTCGGTTTTGCCAACTGCCGTTGACCGTCTCCCAGATTCCATGTGAATGCAACACAAGATAGCATGTAACATCGTAAATGTTTTTTTTAAACAAGGTCCCTTGTTCTAAGTGAAGCAGTTTGTAGGTTTTTAGCCTTAAAGGGAAAATTCACCGAATATGAACCTTAATCTCTGTCTGTCTGCAAGAGGGACTGCACATGAAACACACACAGTTATTCCGTAATCAGAATCATGTTTATTGGCCATGTAGGTTCGCATGTACATGGAATTTGACTGCGGTTTCATGGCTCTCTCAGTGTACTCAACATAGAAGAACAACATTACAACACAACAATCTTCAGATGTATACACAAGGATTGACTTAATACGGGTGAAATAAGATGATAAAGTGCAACGGTGCAGAGAATATCTCAGAGATGCTGAAATAGATGTTAGCAGGTTACTTACATACATGCCTGAGGTAGATGGACATGACAGAGTGTACCAGTGTACGTACAATATACAGTATATACAACATGGTTGGATTTATTTGACAGTGTTAAGTGTTCATTTGAATGACAGCCTGTGGAAAGAAACTGTTTTTATATCTGGTTGTTTTGGGGTACAGTGCTCTGTAGCACCTGCCAGAGGGGAAGAGTTGGAACAGGTTGTGACCAGGGTGTGATGGGTCTGCAGTGATGTTGCCTGCCCATTTTCTGGGTCTGGAGGTGTATACGTCCTGAATGAAGGGCAGGTTGGCACCATTGATTTTCTCTGTAGATATAACTGTCCGTTGTAGTCTGTCCCTGTCCTGTTTGGTTGCCGAACCAAACCAGACTGTGATGGATGTACAGAAGACAGACTGGATTATTGCAGTGTAGAACTGAATCAACAGTTTCTGAGTCAGGTTGAATTTCTTGAGCTGGCAGAGAAAGTACCTCCTCTGCTGGGCCTTTATGATGATTGTGACTATGCTGGATGCCCACCTTGGGTCCTGGGAGATTGTTGAACCCAGAAATCTGTAGGTTTTCACTGCAGACACTGTGCTATTGAGTATGGTGAGGGGGGGCAGTGTTGGGGGGGCTCCTGAAGTCCACTGTCATCGCCACTGTTTTGATCGTGTTCAGCTCCAGGTTGTTATGGCTGCACCAGAGGGCCAGCTGATCAACTTCCTGTCTATATGCAGACTCGTCACCATCCCAGATAAGTCCAATGATGGTTGTGTCATCCGCAAACTTCAGGAGTTTAACAGACAGGTCACCTGAGGTGCAGTCATTTGTGTAGAGGGAGAAGAGTAGAGGGGAGAGCACACATCCCTGGGGGGTGCCAGTGCTGATTGTCCAGGTGCTGGATGTGATCACTGATCGCCGATCATTTCTGCAGCTCAGGCGGCAGTGAAATAGTTTTTTTGTTTGTTTTTTTTTCTGGCCGCCAAATTATGCATCATGACATCAGTTGGGGGCTAGAAAAATTACATACAGCCTAGCATGGTTTCTAATCTACTGTAAGCACGCTTTTCAAAAAAACACATCCTCACGGTGGGCAGCACGGTGGCCCAGTGGTTAGCACTGTCGCCTCACAGCAAGAAGGTCCTGGGTTTGAACCCCAGGCCGTCCCAGGTCCTTTCTGTGTGGAGTTTGCATGTTCTCCCCGTGTCTGGGTGGGTTTCCTCTGAGTGCTCCAGTTTCCTCCCACCATCAGAAAGACATGCATGTTAGGGTTAATACTCCTGTCTGTGCCCCTGATCAAGGCAATGGAAAGAAGAACTGGATTTGTTTTCCGAGTGCTGCCGCTGCCCACTGCTCCGATACAGTAGGATGGGGTAAATGCAGAGAACACGTTCATTGTGAGAATACAGTGTCGAATAAAGTGGCTCTCATTGTCTCAGCTAGGCTGCGTTTGTGATGGTAGAAATGATGTCCTACGACGCTAGCGCAGAGGATTTTATGGATGACGATACAGAAGCTGGCTTGCACCAAAGCATTCTCGTATCTAGGCGCTGTGGGAAAGACTGTGAGCAGGACAACACTTATTTCTGCATCAATATAGTACACAGTGAGGACTTTATTGCTTCAACCCACTACATTACTCATCAGTACTGATTGCATGTACACAAAACCATCGGTGAAATTTCCCTTTAATATACACTCGGTGTATAGTAAAAGTTGAGGTCACACCAAAATCAATCCAAATCTGTCTTTTACTAGCTAAGATTAGCTGTTCAAGGGGGGGGAAATGCATTTTACTTATTTAATTCACACTTAAAGTGAAAGGAACTATTGCCCCATCTTGATCTCAAAGACCCTTGGTGGTCCCCAGAGAGCATTATCCTCTAGCATGTCAACAGCCCTTATTGCCTATTAATCCACTTGTTCCTGTCTGCACCGTCTCCCGCCAGCATCCAGCGAGAGCGCAGCCCGAGCCCGACACTACACAACCCTCCCACCCCTCAGTCAACAGACAGCCAGCCGGCACTGAGCGACGTCTCTGCCACCACTCCCACCCTGCCTACCACCACCACTAAGCGCCGGCGCCACCCTGACATGGACTGCATATCGTATCAGTCACAGTCGCTCAGGCGCTCCACCAGAAGCAACATGGTGGGCGATCGGCTGGCTGAAGGGAGTAGCGGAGGTGACCAGCTTCAGTTTACTTTACTTTCCAAGTTTACTGAACGGGTCCAGTTGTTTTGCATCATTCAAAATTGTAGATGGATGCTGTAATACTTGGTAAACAGCTGAACCAGTTCCAAACAATATTCCAAAATGATCATCAAGAGGCTTTTTTTTTAAATGTATTTTGTTTACAATTGAGGTATTCTGGATTCTTTGTAAAAGTTAAATTGTCTTAAAGGCTCCCAAGGTTTTTCTTATTTTGTTGTTCATAAAGGAATTTCGTTTTTTTCTAGGTGGAGGCAGTACCACATCACAAAACCCCAAACGCCGTCTGGCGGACTCTAATTCTCAACCCAAATTCTTCCTTAATCTGGACAGAAGTAAGCTGACATTCCATTCCATTAATTAATAATAATAATGAATAATTTAATACAGTTTGATTGTAATGCAACTATGCAACTTAATTTGAACCCTTCGGATAGTTTATTAGCTCTGTAAAAATGCATCGGGCTGTTGTTGATCAGATTGATTGGTTGGTTGGTTGGTTGGTTGGTTGATTGATTGAGTGATTGGTTGGTTGGTTGATTGATTGATTGCAGCACGGTGGCACAGTGGTTAGCACGGTTGCCTCACAGCAAGAAGGTCCTGGGTTCAAACCCCGGGGATGTCTAACCTTGGGGGTCGTCCCGGGTCGTCGTCTGTGTTGAGTTTGCATGTTCTCGCCGTGTCTGCGTGGGTTTCCTCCGGGTGCTCCGGTTTCCTCCCACAGTCTAAAGACATGCAGGTCAGGTGAATCGGCCATACTAAATTGTCCCTAGGTGTGAATGTGTCGGCCCTGGGATGGACTGAAGGCCTGCCCAGGGTGTCTCCCCACCTGCCGCCCAATGACTGCTGGGATAGGCGCCACCATCCCCGCAACCCTGAGCAGAATAAGTGGTTTGGATAATGGATGGATGTATTTATTTATTTGCTTGCTTTTCACAACATCACCCATCTTATCAATGTTTTCACCACCATTGATGTATCTCACATTCATGTTGTTGTTGTAATTGAAACATTAGTCCAGGAGATGGCAGTATCCGACTTACTCACTACAATGTGCCTTTCTCCCTACAATGCACCAGAAAATAGTTTGTTTGCCACTAACATAAGTCTGCTCTGTCAGACCCCCTTAACAAAAAGGAAGACTGGTAAATCCATTGAGGAAATGCCAATAAAAGACCATCTCCCTTGCTCGTATCCTTGCTTTGTAATGTGGCCATTTCTCTTGGTCCGTGTATAGTTGTGTACCCTTTTTTCTTTTCGTCTTTCTTCGTGCAGGGACTCCGGTGCACAGTGGCTCCTCCTCCCCGTTGCCAATGACACCCAGCAGGGACGGAGGCAGGCCTTTCTACGGTCTGGAGAGCCGAAGAAACAACGAACTCAACGAGGTGATAAATGATCTAACAGTATTTTCTTAATCTCCACTGGCGAGTTTTCTTTTCACCTTGCCCACTTCCAATGGGAGTCCAGAGGTTAGCTTTTGGGGAGTTTTATTGTCTTGCTCAAGTACACTTAGATAGTAATGATAATGAATTTGATTCATAAGTGCTTTATCTAGACACCCAAAGCGCTTTACAGAGTGTGTGTGGGGGGGGGGGGACTCAACTCAACCACTACCAATGTGTCGCACCCACCTGGATGATGCACGGCAGCCGTAGGATGAAATTAACCTTCCAGTTGCAGGACTGCCTCCCTGCCCAGAACGACACCCTGCTGCCCTGGTTGTGTCCAGCTGCAGAGCGATCCATTTAAGGCCTAGTTTAAATTCAGGGAGAAAAAATTTGAATTAAAATATATTTAGGATTTTTTTTTATACCCAGTCACATTTCTCGGTGCTACCCCTGTTCATGATAGGATTCCTGTTGTTGATAACAGTTGCCTTGTTAATTTCAATTTTTAGGTATATATATACCGTCTTTATACTCCCAACACTGGTCATGACTAATCGGAAGGTGAATTATAAGATTTCCATGTTTTCAAATGTTTCCTAAAGATGTGGTAATGGTGTTGGGCTGCTCTGATATGTTCAGGATTTGATCACATCCTTCATCAGACTCATTGTTAATGTCACACACGGAGCACTAGTTTACTCTGCACATTGAACATACACAACGGTAAAGGATGACCAAAAACCTTCCAATGTGACAGAAGAAATGATCACCTGGAAGAAGATGATTTGGAGGATACGATGTGTAGGGAACTTGTATTTTCAATAGCCTGTACCAGGATGAGGGGTTTATTACCATTGTATTCTTTGAAATGCGAGTTGAAGTTGTTGTTGAAAGGCACTTTCTTGATCCCACTGCCCAGGTCCTGAGCTGGAAGCTTACTCCTGATAACTACCCTCTGAACGACCAGCCTCCTCCGCCCTCCTACCTGTACGGATCACAGCACCTGCTGCGGCTTTTCGGTTTGTTGCTTTAAAATATTCTGCTTTGATCATCCCCCCCCCCTTTCTCCCCAGTTGTATCCAGCCAATTACCCTACTCTTGCGAGCTGTTCCGGTCGCTGCTCCACCCCCTCTGCCGATTCAAGGAGGGCTACAGACTACCACATGCCTCCTCTGATACATGTGGAGTCGCCAGCCACTTCCTTTCACCTGACAGTGAGGAGTTTCGGCAGGGGGACGTAGCGCGTGGGGGGGATCCCGCTATGCCCCCCAGTTCCCCCCCTCCCCCCTGAACAGGTGCCACAACCGACCCAAGGTGGTACTAGTGCAGCAACCAGGATACATACCCACATCCGGCTTCCCACCCGCAGACACGGTTAATTGTGTCTGTAGGGACGCCCGACCCAGCCAGAGGTAACACAGGGATTCAATCCGGCGAGCCCCGTGTTGGTAGGTAACAGAATAGACCACCACGCTACCCGGATGCCCCAGCTTTGATCGTTCCTCTCCTCCAGGTCCACCTGTCATTCTTACGCCTTGATCATATTGGCCTGATACTGTCCGTTTTTTAATTTATGGAGAAAGAAACTCACCAGCTAACGGGTGGTGACTTCGCTGTGTGTGTTTGAAAGACCGTTAATTCAGTAAGACATCAGGGTTTTTGCGCTTCAAAACACACAAATGTCTTGTGAAGTGTTACAGTATTGCTGCCCTTTTGTTTCCTGACCAAGTTGCACGAACTAGCTACATCATCCCTTTTCTTGCTCTTCACTCTCGCCTCCTCTCTTTCAGTGAAACTTCCTGAAATTCTGGGGAAAATGCACATCCCTGAGAGGAATCTCCGAGCCCTGGTCAAACATTTGGAGCTGTTCCTCAGGTAAGTAACGGGCGTGTCGAAATCAATTTCAGCTAGCAGAGTGCGTCCTCGCAAAGCAGGTGTTGAACCGGAGAGCTTTTACAGAGCAGCACGAGGACGAATATCACAGACAGGTGAATCAGTTCATCCACACAACGTTTATTGAGAGAAACGATTCATCACTCATCTAAGTAACCTCTTCAGACTCAACTCGTTTCTCTCAATAAATGTTGTCCGGATGAACTGGTTCACCTTTGTATGATTTCCTTACCTGTATTACTGAGCATGCATAAAGACAATAGGATGAATGCTATTTTCATTCAGTTAGGTAAAACAAACACATCACTACATAAGACTGTTGCCCTACCACAGACCAGCATCCACAGATTATTCTCCAGGGTAAAGAGTGAAGAGCAAGCTCGGCGTCTCTTAGGCCTGATGGTTTGTCAGCATGTTCATGATGTCTCGCCCCTTAAAATTGTATTGTGCGGTCAGGAGGACTGTAATAGCATGAAATTATGCAAAAACAAAACCTCCTTTAGAGGATGTGTGCGTTTAAAAAGCACAAGGTGTCTCCTCTCAGCGGCGGGGGCATTATAAAGTACTTAAATGTATCTGGCTTATCATCTGCACAGTTCATTTAGCATGCACTGACCTTGCAAATCAGCGTAGCTCACCGGCGCCATCAGTAGCCGGGGAGGTCCCTGTTTCGGATGTGCGCTGGGGAGGTTAGCGGCGCCTGGAAGCTGGCGGTGCAAGTCTGTAGCAAGCATTGATTTGCTGACACAGAGATAGAAAAGATGTGCAGATACGCTCTAAGGAAAATAAACTGTCACCCCGAGCAAAGCCGCGCTGCTATCTTTCAAAACTGACACAAACTCGCACTAACCCGAGTGCGCACTTAGTCGCCTCCTAACTGGAATACTGCCGACAGAACAGTTGCGAGGGGGGTCATAGTCCAGTCTAAGCGTTAGCAGTATTTTATAGATTTACTACCAGTAGAAGTAAAAGTAAATATTTTTTGCTCACGACCTTTGTAAGTGTACATTCCAGATGTTTTTTTTTTTTTTTAATAATTTATTTCTGATTTTTCCCTTTTTTCTCCCAATTTAGTGGCCAATTGATCCCTATTTTAATTCAAACACCCACCCTCGTATTGCATGCGTTCGCCACCTGCATCTCTCCGGCCGGCAGTCTCGAAGGAAAGCGCCTCCCCACTTTCGTGACAAGGCGAATCCAAGCCGAACCACTGTTTTTCCGACACACACAGAGACGCATTCACATGACGAACACAAGCCGACTCCGCCCCCCTCCCGAAGACAGCGTTGCCAATGATTGCTGCTTCATCGAGTCCGGCCATAGTCGGATCTGACGAGACCGGGGCGCGAACCCCAGTCCCCAGTGGGCAACTGCATCGACACCAAGCCGATGCTTAGACCGCTACGCCACCGCGGACTACTACATTCCAGATGTTTAAAGAAAATAGCTGAAGCCATTTTCTAGGAGCTCTATGTTGTGTGTTTGCACACCACTAATGGAATGAGGTGCTGAGGTGGTTTTTGCATCCCTGCTGGATGCAGCGATAGCAGGAGAAGTAAAGGTAGGGGAGAATGGGAAATAAATACAGATTCTGTTTAGTTCCTTGGTGCCTCAAAGCCCTATTCGCGCGGGACTAGTATTACCTGGGGACCTCGCGTGATTTAGAAATCACACCCACACATCTGTGTTTCATGCGGCGCATTCGCACAGGAAGTCTGTGTTACTCAACTTTACTGACATTATCTCCACAGATATGATCGAAAAGGTCAAGGCTCTGTGTAACATCTGCTTCCGGTACACTATTTGCTTCTGCATTGTGTATGATCTAGGCGTGATGTAGGGTGACATGGTGGCGCAGTGGTTAGCACGGTCGCCTCACAACAAGAAGGTTCTGGGTTCGAGCCCTGGGGTAGTCCAGCCTTGAGGGGTCGTCCGGGGTCGTCCTCTGTATGGAGTTTGCATGTTCTTACCGTGTCTGCATGGGTTCCCTCCAGGTGCTCCAGTTTCCTCCCACAGCCCATGACATGTAGGTCAGGTGAATCGGCCGTACGAGATTGTTCCTAGGTGTGAATGTGTGTGTGTATCGGCCCTGTGATGGACTGGCGGCCTGTCCAGGGTGTCTCCCCACTTGCCCCAGAATGACTGCTGGGATAGGCTCCAGCATCCCCGCGACCCTGAGTGCAGGGTAAGCGGTTTGGATAATGGACGGGTGGATGGATGGATGGATGGAAGGAAGATTTATTGACAGGCAGGAGGCACGCCCTTTCCCTTTGAGCTTCTCTGATTGGTCAGAGGGGCAAGACTTGCTGTGAAACTTCAGAATGGACCATCTCTGCACCGCTGCAACACTGGTCTATGAAACCTGCTCACAGTAGACGGAGTCGGTGTGTCTACGTTAAGATATGTGTCGGGAGTGGAATTCAAACAAAACATTTCTAACTTACTGTAGCGCTAACAAAGAGAGTTGTAATTTAGCAGCATTCATTTCCTTTTACATAAACTTACTTCTTTAAAGAGCACACATGATTTGAAAAAAAACACTCGGGGGGCCATACTACACTGTGGTGAGATTTTATATTGTGTAGGTATAGAGAAGTAAGGAAAATTAGAGGTAGAGGGCAAATGAGCGCTACAGGAAGAGAGATGAGTGGGCGTAACACAAGCTCGCGAGTCTAATCTTTAAATCCTCCCCAGCGATCTTCAGTTTAACTGGTCCCCAACCCGAGGGGTCTCAGAGCCACTCGTTCTCTAATCAAACTCACGCAGCGCCTTCTCCAGCCACCACAGGGTGCTGTCGAGCAGCAAGTCTTCGCCTCCTCATCTAACCCGGCTTTATTTCTGGAGCCGATGTTTTCTTGACACGCTTTTGCCGCAGAAAATAAAAGAAATGGTTGTATGTGTGGCCTACCAGGAGCTACGGTTTAAAGGAACAACACCTACCAGATCTGATCCTTGACTTGGAGTTATGACCTACGTTTGTTCCCAAGCGTAATTGCGTAATTGCGGTAACTGTCCTGCATGTGTAAAACAAGTTTCCCAGGAAACACTGAAAGAAATGTCCGACAGCATAGGACAAACCTGGACGACTGCTATGAAAATAACCAAAGCGGACATGAATGTCTCCCCTTTAGAAGAGGTAGACTGGAGGAAGAAGGTAGTGCAGAGAACCGAGGGATTAATTTTTTTTAATATATATGGAAAAAATATATATATGAAATTTTATATATTTTACATATATATATATTATATTATAAATTGTAAATATATACATTATATATTGTGTATATATAATTTATATATATATAATTCATATATTATAAATTATATATTGTATTTATATATTATGAATTATAATATATATGAATATATAATATAATATCTACTATAACTACTTTCGGCTGTTCCTGTTAGGGGCCGCCACAGCGGATCATCCGTTTCCATTTCTTCACTATATATATATATATATATATATATAAAACTACACTCGATGGTGGGGAAAGTGGACATGAATGTCTCCCCATTAGATGGGATGGACTGGAGAAGGAAGGTAGTGCAGAGAACCGAGGGATTAAATTAATTTTTTTTTATTTTTCTTAACGGCACTTTGACCGGGGAACAACAACCCTCGTGCAATACTAATTCCTCGTCGTTTCAGGCAGGGCGGCGGCTTCACTTGGCACAGCAGCCCCACACGGTCCCTCACGGCAAGGAAAACATGAAAAGAGAGACACTTTTAATTCACTCCCATGGAAGTGGGCTGCAAATCACCTCGGCTTGCCCACGTCCCACTTGCTTTGCATTGAACATTACTCAGCAGAATGGCAGCTACATCTAAGCTGCACAGAAGAAAGGAAGGAATCGATGCAACAAAAAAAAACAACCTTTTGTGTAGCTGCTTCCTTTGGCTGCTTTTAAGTCTCATCAATCGCTGTAGTTTGTTGTTTTTTTTTAAAGTCCTCCCTGTCTCATATCTCGTGGAAATGGGACAGCAGTCAGTTGGGAAAATCCAGCCATTTATTTTGCATCCTAATGAGCCGGCGTTTGGAGAGGCGAGACGTCTGTGGGACGTTTACAATATGTTTTGGTGGGCCCTTTTGGGGAAACGGTTTGCTTTCACGTCTCGCGCTCTGAGCTCACCGCCGTGACAGATTGCGAGATGTGCCGAGCGGGCAAAAACTGATTGATGGAATGGCGAAATGCATTCTGGGGATTTGGCCACAGTTGATCTCTCGCTTGCTCTCGCTCTCCCTTTCTCTGCGAGAATGATTGAGATTAAGAGTGCGTGTCTGTGCGTGTGTGTAATGTCTGTGTGAACGCATGCACTTCGTCGTGATTTAAATCCATATGCCCGCGCCGGCTCGCCTCGCTTCGTCTCTCGTCTGACTTCGATAAATATTATCCTTGAGATTGGACCACCAAATTGACACTATGCCCGGTGACAAAAACTGCTGATTTGCATATTTTTACAGGCGAGGCTTTCAACATCTTTTACTTCGACCAACAAAAATAATCTAGTCCCAACCAACGAACCCCCCAAATGTCCTTTCTTTGTATTGTGGGACCAGGCTTAGTTAAACTAGTCCCAATATTTAAATTTTTAAACACCTGAAGTTCATATTTCGTCACTGGGATGAACTCCGTATCCCGACGCCATCCCAACAGGTTGTCTTGTTTGTCGTTAGTGGTCGACGCTTTCTTAATTTCTCCTCTGATGAGGATAATTTGTTTGCATTGAGATTAGGAAGGCCGGTGGAGCTAAGATGAGATGGCAAGATTTAGAGGATTTGGCCGAGTAGCGGATACTAAGAAGATTCCGGATTAGTTTTCCCCGCTACTGATTAGATAGGAGGGGGAGGGGGGGATTTTCCCCCTCTCATTCTGTCTCTATTGCACATTCATTCTCTGGTGTTTTCGGTGTTTAACCCTCTGTGATTGGTGGAATGATGGCGGTAAAGGGATGGATAGGGGGCTTTTCCTGCGCCGTATATGTATATATGTATATATACCCCTGGACAGAGGGCAAGGGGTCTTGGATTTACGTGGAATGAGGGGAGATGATATCTAGGAAAACCAGCAGGGGGAGGTGAGCAAGGACACGGGGGTTTAAGCGCTCTTTCTGTCACTCAGGTTTCGCCGCACATGCTCACGTTGTCACGATCAGCTGAAAAACACCCGCCCAACTCTGCCGTGAGTTTTGATGGAGCGAAACGACTGCAGGAGATTTACTGTTCGTGGGCAAAACATTTTAACTCCACCCCCCCTCCCCTTGTGCCCGTTGTTTGTTTGTGTTTTTAATCTCCTCACCCCTCTTCTTCTTCTTCTTCTTCCTTTCTGTCAGGTTTCTGGCGGAGTTCCACGATGACTTCTTCCCCGAGACCGCGTACGTGTCGTCATCAGAGGCCCACTACAGCATGAAACAGCCGAGGCCGATTTACTGAAGCCGCCTCCTTCCCTCACGTCTGCCGCTTTGCTTTCCTTTCCCCGCTCCTTCCCACCCCCGCCTCCCATCCCTATCCTGGACAAAACCCACCCGGCCCCCGCCCCCCTGCCTCAGTGTTGCCCCGCGCTGCCCTTTAGTCACCTATGGCTGGTCCTCTGCTAGTTTTTAGCCTGCTTCACCACCCAAACAAGCCTGTTCAAATGACGCTACTGAGCACTGGCATGCCGGGTAGCATTACTGGGGTTCCCTTTTTAACAGGCTTGTTTGGACACACATCCAGTGGAGATTGCGATACCCTGCCTTCCTCTTTCATTGTTTTCTACCTTTTTTTTTTTTTTTTTTTTTTTTGCTCTGCTTACATTTCCAGAATTGCCGTCAAGACCATTCCGGGGCCGAGTCAGATCAGACGCTCGCCGAGCTTATGCAACCGGTCCTTGTGCTGTTGGCTCCCGCTCAGTCAAATGCTAAATTTCAATTTAACCGTCCAGAGTGGCTGAAATGCAAACCCAAGCCTCTGAGGAATAAGTGAAGAATCCTCCTGTGAGACTCTGTGTTGGTATAGCCGGCTCCCAGCTATCGATCTGTAACCTTTATAAATGTGGAGGAGGGAAGGAACAATGCAGGGTATCTTCCAAAGTTTTGCTCTCTCCTCTCTGACTACATCTTCCCCATTCTGGCTCAGTGACTCCATCTTCACGGTGCCTCTAAGCATGCACTGCTGTTGGCGCTGCTGTGGACTGTCCAAAAACAGGAAGGCGGCACTACTTGATGGAAAAGCCCTCCAGGAATCAGGAACACTTTATTTGTTATTTCAAATATACAATATATATATATATATATATATATACACAAAATATCGTTGCCCACAGAAGTGAAACACAAAAAAAAAACATATCCAGAAACTACAAGAACTACAAGAACACATATCCGAACTAACACATATATCCAAATTAAACACATATGTCCAAACTAAACAAAAAAATTGCTGTCCGAGGGAACGAACGCCAGCCAGGATGACTGTCAGAACTGCTGGTCTGCATGGGCTAGCAGTTAGCTTAGCCTGCCCCGCTTCCGCATCCTGTCAGACCGCCACCTCTCCAGCCAAACTCCCTCGACACACCTCCTCACCCGACGACACCAAAAGCACCACGGTCAACGCCAGGTGAGGCCGCCGCCAGACCGCCCTTGGTGTTATCGGAACTGTCCCTTCAGACTGCCCTCAGTGTTACCTCCTCGGGCGCAGCCCCCCGGGCAGGACCGTGGTCCCTGGGCCCACAGGACGCAGCAGACCAAGCTCTCCCATCCGATCCAGCGCCAGCTCTCCCAGCCGTCAAACGAAAACACAAACTTAGACATGGACAAAGACACTGCATGGACGGTACTAGGTGAGGCCGCTGCAAACGTGAATTCACGCTGCAATCTTCCCACATCGGTACTGGGTGAGGCCGCTGCAAACGTGAATTTGCACCGCCATCTTCGATGCTCCACGTTCACATGCTGCCCCCCCCCCCCATTTTAGCTGTCATTCTGGATCATTTCTCTCATGACGCACAGTGCATGGTGCACCAGTGCTCTCTTTTTGCCTAACTAATGCAAATTTGCATGCCCGAGTCCCAGCTGGGTTCCGGCGAACCCCCCTCCTATTTAGTGACTTTTCTATAGAAGACTCGACTACTACCCAGCCGGTGATCCATCTGGATATTTCTGTAAACCAAGGACGCGCTCCTCCTCTCCTGGTGACACCTCACAATTATGCCGGGCTGTTCCAGTTCAGTGACTCCTTAAAAACTTTTAAACAGAAATATATTTTTTCATAATGCAACAGCAGCTGTGTTGGACGTAAGCGGCCCATCGGCAGCATGAGGTTTACATCATCCGGCTTCCTAATGCTTTGTGTGTTGTCCTGTGCACATCCCTGCCGTGTGTCCGTCTCCAAAGGCCCGTTTCGTGTCTCTCGCTCCCCGCTAGCAGCCTGTGTGTTTTCCCGCTTCTCTCCGTTTCTGCTCAACATTTTGATCGGAGACGACGGAGACAAAAGAGAGAACGATTACAAAATGAACAAGGGATGAAGGACTTGAGGCGATAGCCCTATCTGTATACATGCATATCTTGAATGAAGCCCCCTGCCCCTTTCCGCTGTGACCCGCCCCATATTCTGCCAAGCGTAATGCCTGTTCAAGGGGGGTTTTAACCTTAGTACATTTTAACCCGAGTCTGGGTCCGTTGGCATTTGCGAAACACTTTAGTGAGTCCGGTGAACAAACTGGAAGTGTGGAATGGGTGAGGGTTTTCCCATGCGGTCGACAATAGTTCACAGGAAAGCATTCAAAATCGGATTCGTACACGCGTGGTGTGAATGACAGTGAACCGTTTAAACTGTATAGCGCCAAATCTTGCCCATCTCCAAGTAGAGTTAAAACTAAAATGTGTAGGCATTTTTTTTCCGACTCTGGTCCGGATGCAACATAAGCTATTCATGCAGCAGGATAATCCGGCTGCATCCCCAACTGCTTTTCCCGTTGACCGTTGTTACTTTTCATGACCTTGTGAAAATGTAAATATAAAAGTACTGTTTAAAACACGGGGTTTTGTTTTATCTGTTTCCATTGTCACACATCAACTGGATCCCGTTGGATTACACCGGATGAGTCATCAGACTTCCTCCATTTATCCAGAATATGGGTCTAGATTAGGGCATTAGGTCAGCGACCAGGCCTAACCGAGACTTGGGTATTGATACACAACTCTCAGTTGTGAGGACCACTTGTTTTGGTGAGATGACTGCACAGTGGAGGTACCAAATAAACCCCAAGACTGCAACACCTGCTTGCATAAAGAGATCATAAAAATGCAACTTTATTTAAAATCTCTTCAACAGGGCGGCCGGGTGGCGTAGCGGTCTAGTCCGTCGCCTACCAACACGGGGATCGCCGGTTCGAATCCCCGTTTTACCTCCGGCTTGGGCGGGCGTCCCTACTGACACGATTGGCCGTGTCTGCGGGTGGGAAGCCGGATGTGGGTACGTGTCCTGGTCGCCGCGCTAGCGCCTCGGGGGAGGCACATGGTAGTCTGCAGCCCCTCCTCGGATCGGCAGAGGGGTAATTGGCCAAGTGCAATTGGGGAGAAAAGGGGCCCCCCAAAAAAATGCATCTTTATTTAAAATCTCTTCAGCGGACAACTAAATGTAGTGTGTGTTTTTGTAATATTAAGTTCTAAAAAAAGTTTTCAGGGGGTCATACTGAGGACAGCAGCATTGTCATACAGGGACAATAAAACTCGGTATTGAATATTACCTCATTTCATCCTGACTACATTTCAGGCTCAATTCACGTCACTGGGGACCAGCTTTACACCCTGCTCCCTGCTGAGCAGTATGTCCTTGGGAAAACAAAACCGTAAAGCAGATGTGGGACGTCAACATATTGGTTGTAAATGTGTGTTTAAACCTCTTGGAAGCGGCTCGGTGAGAATTTAGCTTCCCCTCGTGACCTTCCGCGCCCCTCAGACTGCAGGTGGTGGAGAGTCACCCTTGGCGTCCTCACCGGCAGATCTGAAAATGTTAAGCGATGGCCTGGCATTTCAAATCTTAAGAGTGGGGTTGTTCTCCACATGGCTCTTACTACACCAGTGGGGATGGGGTAGGGGGTCTGCATTTGTCCTTGAGCTGCCCATTGACAGCTCTCATCTAAACCGATGGTATAAGTGTGTCTGAAATGCCAGCAGTTCACTTTGCTTTTGTACCGGTTCATTATCCGGCGCGTCTGTTGATGGGAGGTTATAGGCTCAAACTAAAGATGACAGGGTTGGCTGCCTCTAAAGTGCTGAGCTTGTCTAGCCACCCATTGGTTGTCTGGATTTGCTAAGTAACTCCCTGCAGATGGGCCTAGAAGCATCACCATACCTGCTGTGGGAACACAGCTCATCGACTTTGCATGGGCATGGCCAGTTATCTCCCATAGGTTTAAGGTGAACCCGCAATGTGGCCTTTGCCTTATAGGCACCTTCCATCACCTGTGTGTCACGAGTTCAGTCCACTCCAATAAGGATGCTCAGGCGTCCTGGGACCACCCTCCTCCTCGTGATTATTTGTGCAGCCAAATTCGGGAAGCATTTTCAGATAATTTCCTTTGCATATATTTTTATGACTGCAAAGCACCAGAAATCTGATCTGGGGCTGGGACAGACGGTGGCTTGCCTTGCGGTGGACCGTCAGCTCGGTCCCGACCTCCAGCTACTAGCTTTTTAACTGCAGCAACTTTAAAGAGAGGTGGCGCAGTGGTTAGCGTGGTCACCTCACAGCAAGAGGGTCCTGGGTTCGAACCCTAGGGTTGTCCAACCTTGGGGGTCGTCCCCTGTGTGGAGTTTGCATGCTCTCCCCGTGTCTGTGTGGGTTTCCTCCAGGTGCTCCGGTTTCCTCCCACAGTCCAAAGACATGCAGGTCAGGTGAATCGGCCATACTAAATTGTCCCTAGGTGTGAATGCGTCTACCCTGAGGTGGCCTGGCGGCCTGTCCAGGGTGTCTCCCCACCTGCCGCCCAATGGCTGCTGGGAGAGGCTCCAGCGTCCCACGACCCTCCTTGGAAAATGGTTTTATATGTTTTTATGGGAACGTCCTGTGCTAAAAAAGCAATGCACGGCTGCAAACAAACCACCCACACATTTGTATGCAGCCAAGGCGGTTGAGCTTTCCGTCATTTCATTCCCACAGCAGGTAAACTGGCTTTTAGTTGAGGCCTCGGTGCAATCCAATCCAATTGATGTACCCTTGTCTTTTGAAGACGGATGGGATATTTCTAGGGCTTCTTATCCTGGGGGGAGTTGGATGCTTTTGCGGTTTGGGCGTAAGTTCAGGCTGTTCTCCCTGAGCGGACACTTTAGTAACCCTCCGCTGCAACTGGATGTTCCCGAGCGCTGTGACACTGAGGGACTCTAATTGCTCATTGGGCTAATGTGCCCACCGCAGTGTGGCATTCCATCAGGTCTGAATAATTACTTGGAACGTTCCGTCTCTGTCATTCGCTACTAGAACTATCCGCAAATAGGAATGGTTGTGAAATTCTCATGGGGGAACCGTGGCGGGATTTGGTCTTGTAGTCAGGGTGGCAGGCCTGTAAAGTCAGGCCGTTGTTGCACATGAAACTTTTTCACGCCACTTTGGTTGCATTCATGAGTTGCATGGTTGTTGCTGCTAAACCGTTGCACTAAGCATTTCAGATGCAATCCGAGCTACGCGCAACAGCCAATGGGATGAGTCAGAGCGGTTTGAATAGAACGTCTGTAGAAGACCAGCTTTTATGAATTATGAAATTATTCTGAGTGTTCCTTCGATAGATCTTCTTTCGGCTTGTTCCCTGTTTCCCAGGGGTCGCCAAGGCGGATTTGATAGTTTCCATCGGTACCATGTGAGGGCACAGCACCAACGGTGGTCTCGTCAATCCGCATAATCATTTTGGCAAAATTTTACATCGGATGCCCTTCCTGACACAACCACTAACCCTACGGACGGGGGCACAGGTAAAGGTATGAATACTACCATCCCAGCATTCATGGACTTGCGCTCATGCCTGTCACCATTTTTCGATATTGTAGCGAATTCGGGGGGCAGTCCGGGAACCGCCACAGCCGGGACGCGAACTCGTGTCTTCCACACCGCAAGCGACAACGTTAACCAGCCGACTAAAGGGTCCGACCCTTGACTGGTTAACGTTGTCGCTTACGGAGTGGGAGACACGGGTTCGCGTCCCGGCTGCGGCGACGGTCTCACGGACTGCCCCCCGAATTCGCTACAATATATAAGATACCGTGGAGGATGAAAGAAAGGAGGCGAGACCACTTCTCCCTTTGACCACACAGCCGTGGGGTCGTTTATTTCCTCCAACAAACTCTTTAAAAGTCAACAGTCCATTCTGCTCAAAACCTCAGCCTCGTGTCTACCCACAATACCCCTCGCTAACCCCCGCCCACTGCCTTAAAGGGACCGTCTCTGGCCCCGCATGGTGAATATCTAACCTGCAAGTAGAACAGAACAGGTCAGATTTGCGGCGACATCACATGACAGGTATGCTCTGACTGGTTGCACGAACCTTGTTGCAGCCACGCAACTATATCTTTCGCAGCTTCTCGGTTAATTGCAATGGCTGCTACACAATGCAACTATGACGACACTCAGTGGCATGCGACGGAAAGTTGCTTGAAAAGGTTTCATGGGCAACGTCAGCCAAAGGATCCAAAGTTCGGGGCGTCCGGGTGGTGTAGCGGTCGGTCTAATTACGTCGCCTACCAACACGGGGATCGCCCGTTCGAATCCCCGTGTTACCTCCGGCTTGGTCAAGCGTCCCTACAGACACAACTGGCCGTGTCTGCGGGTGGGAAGCCAGATGTGGATCCTGGTCGCTGCACTAGCGCCTCCTCTGGTCGGTCGGGGCGCCTGTTCAGGGGCGAGGGGGGAATAGCGCCATCCTCCCACGCGCTACGTCCCCCTGGTGAAACTCCTCACTGCCAGGTGAAAAGAAGTGGCTGGTGACTCCACATGTATCGTAGGAGGCATGTGGTAGTCTGCAGCCCTCCCCGGATCGGCAGAAGGGGTGGAGCAGTGACCGGGACGGCTCAGAGGGTGGGGAAAATCCCCCCCCCCCCCTCCAAAAAAGGATCCCAAGTTTGAGCCCAGAAAAAAATCAGTTTTGATGATGTGTCCATGAAGTCATGTGACCTGCAAAATGTCCTTAAGAAACACACCCACACCTGCTCACTCACTGTAAATTATGCAGAACAAGAATACTAGTCAGTCATCTGTAATAGCCTATAGATCGCAAAGGAAAACAAAGAAGAAGAAAAACTTTCACTAATAAGTGTCACAATGAAGAATTGTTTTATTTTAACACAGCACAATTGAGATTACAAAGTGATTCACAGTGGACAGTAAAAAAAAAAAGTTGGATAATAAAGCAGTAAAATATGGAGGAGAACATAGTGGGGGTAATAAAACATCAGACACAAAGGCCAGGTAATAAAAACGGTGGCTGATTCAGAAAAAAAAAAACCTGATGTCAAGGGGAAGGCTTTTTTTTTCCAAAGGCAAAATGCATCATCATCATTTGGCTTGAGCTCGGCCTATGTGATGAGCAGATGTGTAATGACCAAGAGCTTTTGGCTCAAGGGCCCGCGAGGATTCGAGTAGAATTGTACATGCACCATAACTCAGGTGCCTCGCCATTAAACGGTTTGTACGAATTGAATTGTTTGCATTAAAAAATACTTTAAAAGTGATTCCCAACTTCCCTGGGGATGACGGAACAACACCGGCCAACTGGGTTTTGTACTGGGCCAACTGGAGTCAAGCCACCGTAACTTATCAAAGGCGAGTAGACAAAGCGTTGCAGTTGTACTCGTGGAGATGCAAAATCATGAATAATACTGTGTCTTGGAAGTGTAGGCCAGGCCTGGCTTTGGCATTGTTCCTCATTTCGGGGAGAGAAAAAGACTTTCGTTGGTAGCTTGAAATTCACGTGTCTCAACGATGCCAACTACAACCTTAGATGTAGTCGGAACATTGGAAGCCGACCAACCAAGGCATGAAGACCGAAAACAACGACCGGTTTCATACAAGTCCCGGCAATCCTCCCGGCACTTAACGGCGTACCCTATATTGCTCTGTTGTACTCCAGGAAACTAAACAGTTGCTAGCCAAGAGGATGGCGCAACACAGGAGAGCTAACACGTCAGGCCAGGACTCCACAGTCTTCACCATCTACAGGCCAGTGGCCACTCTTTCAAGGATGACGCTGGTTTGAACGGGGAGTCAAAGAGGCCGTCTATGTGAAGAGGGAACGACCATCCCTGTACCGAGGGAGGGCCTAAGAGTACATCTGTCGCCATCTTATAATGCTGTGATTGCAACCATTCCCCAATCCTCTGTGAATAGTACACATGGCCACTGTAACTCGAGTCAATGATCACGCATATTTGCATATGAAACCGATCGTTGGTTTCGGTCTTGATGCCACTGTATTGTTTATAAGGGCGGGGCTACCTGCAGTCAGTTGAGACTGATGAACGTTTCTCTCTCAGTAAACGTTGTGGCTGGATGAACTGATTCAACCTTCCGTGATTTCCCTACCTGGATTGCTGAGCATGCATAAAGACAGCCAACCAAGGATTTGCTAAACTTCCTCGGACAACCAGATCATCAGTTTCGTAAGAGCAAAGCTCAAGAGTAGTCCTAGATATACCATGTTGAAGCCTTAAGTTGTTAATCAAAATGTAGAAAAGTCCATACTAAGAACCAGCAGCACCACACTGACTGACAGTGGAGTATCGTCCAGTTTTCTTTGATTGTTTAGGACAACTTAGATCTCAGAAACAAACCAAGCACTTGAGATGAAGGTTTCAAAGTCGGTTTTAAGATTGCAACTTCCCAAAATGGCTGGCATTAAGATTTAAAAGTCTGATTTGCCACTCAGACAATTTACTTAGCCAAGATGCAAGAGGCAAAAAACTCACACCAGCCAAAAAGAAGTGATTTCTTTACTGGGTTCTTGAAAATGTGTAGGTTTCATTTCTTGCTTAAACTCCAATCTCAGCGGACCTTCAGTGAGGCTTTCAGAGAACACATCTGAGTGACATGATGGGCGAGTCCAAGCAAGGCCAATCACTGAAATCTGATTTCCATCTAAGTGTGCAAAAGTCCCTTCTGCTACACCTATGAACCCCCCTCCTCAATCTGATAACAGCCCTCCGCGGCCTAAAAAGGCTCTTAGTGCCCTCCCCGAGCACCTATGGAGGCAAGCTAACCAAGCTCCCCCATGTAAGGATCTAAATGGGTTTTAGCGGTGAGTGCTAATGCTATTTGGGCTGGGGCAGTCCCGCCGTAATGAAGCGCTTATCACTGCAACCTGAGACGGCACTCTCTTGCCTGCTGCTATCATATAGCCGCAGGAGCCTCCGCCGAGAAACCTCTCCGCACATCTCCAATCGATTTCCCGTCCCCTACACCCTCTCTCTATCCACTTACCACCTGATTCGATTGTCTGCCGGGAGGGGGGGAGGGAGAGTGACGCGTAATGAGATGTGGGCCATCACCTGGTAAGCGATTCACCTGATTCCCTTTCCTCTCCCACTTTTCTGTTGTCTCTCACCATCAGCCCCTTCCGTCTACAACAAGTGTTATCTCAATGTGTCCCCTCCCCCCTCTCTCTTTCACTGTTTAATGTACCATCATCCATCATCTCTTCTCTTAGTCTCTGAGCGAACCCCCCTCTCTCTCTTGGCCCATACTTCTTTCTAGTATTCTCTCTCTCTCTCGCCCTCTTCTCATCCTCTTCCTCCACCCCCACAGGTGTCTTGTCTTTCATTGCTGCCAGATACAACTAGTCCACTCAGTCCACCGTTTTTTTCTTCTTCTATATCTCTATTGAGACAACAGGGAAGCTGAGAGGTAGAGAGACTCAGCGGACTTAGCGCCAAGCCAGGAGGTGCACATGGGACTCCAGAGTCGAGCATCACCTTCGACACATCCCAAAGTCTTCTCTCGTTCTCTTCCTCTTCTCGGATCTCTTCTTTTCCTCTTTTTGCTCGAGTCATCCATCGACACCGATCCCCTCTCCGCTCCCATCCTGAATCCGTTGGTCCACGTTTCCCCTCTCTCTCGCTCCACTCCCAGGGGTTCCTCCCTGGTGTTGTGTCGATGTCAATGTGCGGTCTGCACTGCAGCATGTATCTAGTGGATGGTTTTCAAGAGGGGGACGACAGCCTCTCCTCCTGCTCCGGCACCTCCTGGACCACGCTCGACCTCAGCAGCGATCTCACGTCGGTTGACTCCGACCAATGTTTTACCCCGCTGACTTTTGAGGACCAACGTGAAGACCAGCGGCCAACGAGGTCTTCTTCCCATGCCACCACTGACAAGTCGACTATGTGGGTCGCATGGCAAGAGACTTCTTTTCTCGGAGATGTGGAGTAAGTACACAAAAGCAAATAATATATACTATGTTTGGGTATTAATATTATATATCATCTATGCATTTACTGTGGGAGAACATCAGAAATATGAACTTTTATAAGAAGTTCTCTGTAGGGGCGTCCAGGCGGTCTAGTCCACTGCCTACCAACATGGGGATCGCCAGTTCAAATCCCCGTGTTACCCCCGGCTTGGTCGGGCGTCCCTACTGACACAATTGGCCGTGTCTGCGGGTGGGAAGCCGGATGTGGACCTCCTCTGGTCGGTCGGGGTGTCTGTTCACAGGGAAAGAGGAACTGGGGGGGAATAGCATGATCCTCCCACGTGCTACGCCCCCCTGGCGAAACTCCTCACTGTCAGGTGAAAAGAAGTGACTGGCGACCCCACATGTATCGGAGGAGGCATGTGGTAGTCTGCAGCCCTCCCCGGATCAGAAGAGGGGGGTGGCGCAGCGACCGGGAGGGCTCGGAAGGGCGGGGTAATTGGCCAGATACAATTGGGGAGGAAAAGGGGGGAAATTCCAAAAAAAAAAAAAAAAAGTTCTTTGTAGAGATGGGGTTTCATATGGATGATTAAAAGTATGTTTTTTTAAATGACATATCACATCAAAATATTACCCATAAAGTACTGCAGTATTTTAACGTGTAGTTTTCAGAAGTATTCTTCATGGTGTAACCAGACTGGACACGGCCTAGCATTTACTACTGAAGGCCTCCTTCAGGAGTTAACGCCTTGCAAGTGTGCTATAGTTTCTGTATGACCATGAGAGCAAGGTTGAATCACCAAATAAAACATTTTCTTACTAACGAGCAAACAAGGCACAAAACAAACTGTATGTCATATAAATGACCTTCTGTACGTTCACGTCACCTCCCAACAGGACAGCTGCCCCGGTGCTAAGGGAGAAAAGCTCCCAAAGGTCAAGTCTGTAGAGGCTGGTATTTGACAGTGGTGTTGAACGTGACACCGAACCCCGACTCGGTCTGCAGGTTTACGCCTCCAGCGGCCCAGAAACTCTGACCCCCTTAACCTTAACGGCGAACAGCGGGCATTTGTGTTTGTCTTGGGAAAACTGACGAGGATTACGATTTGTTAAATGGCCGATAAAGTGCTCTGAAATCCTGCAGAAAACCAGTTAATCATCCCCATATTTTTGCTCTTGGCCCGGCAGAAATATGGTATAAATTCTAAGAAAAGAAGTTGAAATTGATATGCTAACAATAACGTAGCATAAACTCCCCTACTGTGTATTATGGGCATGCTAACTCCGTCGACGCTAATGTGAAGACTGATCAATAAGTGTTTAATTAGTTTGCCAGCATCCATATTTCCTCCCATCTTGTGGGTTCTGTGTTTACAGCTGAGGCGTAAGGGAGCAGTAATCTGATGGTATTCACTCTGGTAAAGTCAAAGGAACAAGAGTCAAGCTCAGACGCCTGATCGAAAATGGCAAATTTCAGTCTCCTAAGTACAGACCAAAATGTTGTCAGGGTCATTTTAGGTGTGTGTGTTTTCACAGTAAGCAAATTATGCAAAATGACAGCAAATGTCAAATATCAATGTGTTTACACTTGTAGTCAAACGCTGTCTTTGCACCTGTCACCCACAACTGCCCAGGAGTGTCACTCCCAGTATACCAGACGTCTGTCATGGTTTATTTTGACTACTGATATTAAGAATCTGCAGTAACAATCTGCAGAAAACAAAGAATCTGCAGTTGGAAACTGAAACATATGCGGCCCACCCGAGTGGACATATGAAAAACTTCTTGAAAAACGGGTGTTTAAAAATTTGTTTTTTTCATGCCCTGAAGAGGAATAAAAACACTGAGGAAAAAAATCCTGTGATGGCCTGACAGCCTGTCCAGGGTGTCTCCCCGCCTGCCGCCCAGTGACTGCTGGGATAGGCTCCACCATCCCCGCGACCCTGAGAGCAGGATAAACGGTTTGGATGATGGATGGATGGATGGAAAACAAAGAAGGAATGATATATCAATTTTTCAGCATTCAATCGCCATCCTTTTCTGGAGAGAACTAATAATTATAATTTCCCCCCCCTCTTTAATTTTTCACTGATCCTGACCATATCTCTAAAGCAACAGAACCAAACATGTAAAGGGAGGGAGAGAGAGAGAGTGCTTTGAGATAATCAGAGATTGCAAATGGATGACCCCTACCCTCGCTCCCAGTTTCAGAAGACTTCTCACAAGCCTCCGTGCCCTTGAACCAATCATCCCATTTTTATTTTTCTATTTGTTTACAATTTATCTTCCAACCCGTTTCTGTCATAACTGCTGTTTCACAGCTGTCGACTTTGCTGTTTTCTTTTTCTTTTGCACGTCCTGACATTTGTTGCCTCCCCTCGACTGGAGCATGGAGTGATTTCTGCTGCTGCTGCTGCTGGGTTATGGTTGTTGGAGCCTGCTGCACTGCAGGGGCAGCCTGAGGATCAAGGCTGCAGAGTCTGTCAGAGGGACATCCGTGGGGCACGCTGACCGGTGAAGTCAGATAACATATACTATTCAATGCCTTTCAAACAAAGTTGAATCCGTTCATCTGGACACAAACGTCATGTCCAGATGAACTGATCCAACTTTCTTTGATTTTCTTATCTGGATTATTGAGCGTGCATCCTTATGCATGCTCAATAATCCAGGTTCGGTTACTGAGATATAACGTTTACTGAGAGAAACGTTTCATCACTCATCTAAGTGACCTCTTCAGTCTAAACTGACTGCAGGTACCCCCCCCCCCATCGCCGGATCTACCATAAGGGCATAAGGGACCTACCATAAGGGCATAAGGGATCTACCATAAGGGATGTACCATAAGGGCATAAGGGACCTACCATAAGGGATCTACCATAAGGGCATAAGGGATCTACCATAAGGGATCTACCACAAGGGCATAAGGGATCTACCATAAGGGCATAAGGGATCTACCATAAAGGATCTACCATAAGGACATAAGGGATCTACCACAAGGGATCTACCATAAGGGCATAAGGGATCTACCATAAGGGCATAAGGGATCTACCATAAGGGATCTACCATAAGGGCATAAGGAATCTACCATAAGGGATCTACCATAAAGGCAATCTGGGCATGTGCTCAGCCCCAGATTGCCCTGGAGCGCAAAAGCCCCCCCCCCCCCGCGATGGGGTGGGGGGGGTGTATTTGTTTCTTTATGTCGGACTCCACAGAAATATGACAAAAAGCTTGAGCTCTTGATCTTCATTAATATCAAATCAGAATGAAATAAAAGTTGTTTCCAAGAAAATTAAGCCTCACGATTGATTATTATATCGGTGAGATGGCCGGGCAGGTGGTAACCGGTGAGCGATCGGCAATGCACTCTGTTGATTGGCTAACGGGCACGGTGGGCGGGCATAGAGAGCGGCTGCTTTACACTGCACAGATCCAAGATCAGTTTTATTTAGGCTAAGTCGAGGTTAAAAAGAGTGGAGTTGATTTTTTTTTTACCTGACCCGGATCAGTGAGACGTGCGCTGGGAAAACTTGCTAAGCGGCAAAATATGGACGGCGGTACCCAGAAGCCCAGCGGGGCTGCCAAAAGAAAGGAAAATGGAGTGAAAGAAGCGGCCACGTTAGAAAAAAAAGTCCCACTAATAAGTAGTTTTTTTTCTAAAGCTAAACAAAGTGAAGAAGAGGGCATTCCGACGAAGGACGTCGAGCTAGCCGCTAGCTAGCTAGCAGTAACGGAGAGCGTCGAGCTAGCCGCTAGCTAGCTAGCCGTAGAGCTAGCCTGGACGCGTCTACCGTCGGCTGCGGCAACGCACAGCCTGACTCTGAGGACTTGAACCGAGTTTGCAAAGAAAAAAAAACGTTTTAAGGTAAGAACCATTGTATTACGCTGCCTGTGCATTGAGCAGTATTATCTGTCGTGATTGTGTGTGTGTCTGTATGCGTAACGTGTATTGTGGAGTGACACAGTTTGTCAAGTTCATTATGCGTTTGCTTTTGCAGTTCTGTACGAAGTGGCCTAGCACACTCGATAAGCCTTATTTTTAAACCTGCATTCAGCAGTGCTGTGTGATTACCTTAGGCTGGCATTGTGGTGAGCCTATTCATAGTCAGTCACATTAATATGTATCAGTAATAACTGGGGCTGCTGTCTGCTTGGGTGGTTTTCAGTGTCATACACTGCCTTGGGATGATTAGGGGTGGGCAATCTCATTCAGAAAGGGCCAGTGTGGGTGAAGGTTTTTGTTCCAACCAAGCAGTTACACACACCTGATCCCACTAATTAACCAGCAGAGTCTTTGCTGAGGAACTTGATTAAGAGACACAGGTGTGTGTAATTGCTTGGTTGGAACAACAACCTTCACCCACACTGGCCCTTTCTGGATAAGACTGCGCACCTTTCCTTGTCTTGTGATTTGTGAGTGAAATGGCAGTACTTGGCCTGTTGAAACAGTATAGGGATACCTTAACAAATATCCAATTTTTTCATGATCTATTTTTAACTTAAGAACAAAATCAAAACAATAAAAAAAGCCTGTTATTGGTTTTCTGATTTTGGATTCTAAATCGGATATGAAATGATCGAATGATACACGGAAGCTCCTAAATAATGAAGGTGGGGTTTAATGGCTGCGGTGGGCGTGGTGTGTGTGTGGGAGGCGTGCCTAGGGGCGTTAGTGCCCAGGGGGCCCCTGGGGGTACTAATACATCCTTGCCACCCTTAAGCAATACAGTAGCATAACGACCGAAACCAATGATCAGTTTCATATGCAAGTATGGGCGTGACCATTAAGTACAGTTTCAACAGTCGTGTGTAACACAACACAGGAGAGCTAACATGTCAGGTCAGGACTCCACAGTCTACACCCATCTACAGGCCATCGGCCACTCTTTCAAGGATGAGGATGTGCACATCCTTGATAAGGGGGAATGCTGGTTTGAAGGGTCAAAGGGTGGTCAAAGAGGCCAACAACCATCTTTAAACTGGGGTGGGGGGTGTGTGCTAAGAGTACATCTGTCACCATCTTACAATGCTGTGATTGCAGCCATTCCCCAATCCTCTGTGAATAATACACATGGCCATTGAAACTCTGGTTAATGGTCACGCCCATATTTGGATATGAAACTGATCGTTGGTTTGGGTCGTTATGCTACTGTATTGTTTATAAGGGTGGGGGTACCTGCAGTCAGCTGACACTGAAGAGGTCACTTAGGTGAGTGATGAAACGTTTCTCCCAATAAACGTTGTGTCCAGATGAACTGATTCACCTTTCTTCGACATGCATAAAGACATATTTCATGCCTTGTCATTTTCCCTCACCCTGATCACAACCAGATGTTTAGGCGCGTGCGTGTGTGTCAGTTTACATCATATATTTGGCAGATCCTCACACACATGCTTGCAGATCGTCGGTTATCTGGCATTGAAACGCGTTGTTTCAATGGTGACCTGACAGCTACAAATTGAACGAAAGCATGAAAACACTTAACACCGTTTTCTTTTTACACATTAACGTCTGAAATCACATAAACATGCACGGCACGCCCCAGGAGTAACTCGACCCGGTGATGGATGGGCTGCGGGCTTCGGCTCCTGTATGACTTGGAGGGAACTTGACTGTGATGAAATGGGAAGTATTTTAATTTGAAATAACAAACGAAAGGTGTCCATTCTGAGAAAAAACAGGATGATGTTCATTGCTCAAATTTCCGATGACGACTTTCTCCAAAATGTTGCCTTTTTGTGGATCGTAAGGCCACAACGGCTGGCCTGGCCATTGCATTAGTCATTTTTAATCACGAGTTTTAGTTTCATTCCAGCAATGTCAGAGCATGGCCTTATATTTCATCATTATTATTATTATTATTATTGGACACTGGCTTTTTCAAATGAGGCACTTGAGATTTCTCTTGTCAAATTTCCATTCCAGTTCATCTGTTCCTAGTACTGCGTAGATCACAACACACTGAACATGTGACCGGGACGTGTCGGATATGTTTGGGTCTGTGTGAGCAATTTATGTTACCAGGTAAGTTCAGTCTATCACAGCTATCACAGAGAAACATTTCAGGGAGCAGGAAACAGTTGATTTTACTTTGTCCAGACTGGCGGGGGGGGGGGGACAGACCATCCTAAGGGAGGGACCGACCATCCTAAGGGGAGTACAGACCGTCCTAAGGGAGGAACAGACCATCCTAAGGGGGGAGGGAGCAGACCATCCTAAGGGGGTTACAGACCGTCCTGGGGGGACAGACTGTCCTAAGGGGGGGGGGGACAGACCATCCTAAGCCTTCCCACTAGTCATCCTGTGATGGGGACTGTAGTTTCTCTCTGTGGTTTGGACATGAAATTTGAGATAATTTAAAGGATGACTTTGAAGTGTGAGGCTGTGTGCCATCTGTTAGAATGACCTGTGCTTAAAAAAAAGGTTCCCACGTTGATGGAGAAGTGGAAAAAATACAGTCACAAAGAGAAAGCTAGTACACAAATCACACTTAATGCTGAGTGTTGCACCTCCTGACAGGTGGTGCAACACTCGGCAATGAATCTATATAATGGATTATGTGCAGAGGTTGTTGGGAAAATATTATCTTCTCAATCGGGGCTGTCAATGTGCTTGTCGACAGGTTCAAGCCACGATACGCTATTTTGTGGATGTGTGGTAGAATGACAATGCTCAAAACATATTATGAGCAGTTGGAGCTGAAAAATACAAGAAATTCAATCTGGACTGATTGATTTTACTTTTCCTCTCTTGGCATAAACACACTCGATGTAAACTTCCTTAAGTCTTGATACTGTCATGTTGTGTGTTATGTGTCAAAAGTTGAGTCACTTTGAGAATGAGATGATATCCCTATGTTTCCAATTAATCACAATATACATGGTGTAGTTAGGGCGGTATAGAGGCTAAGTGGTTAGCATGGTTGTCTCACAGCAAGAAGGTCCTGGGTTCGAGCCCCGGGGTTGTCCCACCTTGGGGGTCATCCCAGTTCGTTCTCAGTGTGGAGTTTGCATGTTCTCCCCAGGTCTGCATGGGTTTCCTCCGGGTGCTCCAGTTTCTTCCCACAGTCCAAAGACATGTAGGTCGGGTAAATTGTCCGTGTGTGTGTGTCAGTGGGCGGGCCTTGTAATGGCCTGGTGGCCTGTCCAGGTTGTCTCCCCACCTGCCGCCCAATGACTGCTTGGATAGGCTCCAGCATCCCTGTGACCCTGAGAGCAGGATAAGCGGTTTGGATAATGGATGGATATAATTAGTGTAAGTATAAATGTAGTGCATTGCCTCCAAGTGAAGTGTTATGGAGCACAGTTCTTTTCTAATGTGTAGTTTGCTCTCAGTCTCATTTGGGGCAGTTGTTTCCTTCATAAATTAACTGGGACACGTTAATTGATAGGTTTCGACACATCGAAACCCAACTACGGCTCAAATGGATCTGGTCACGTTTGACGCGATATCTTGTTAAGTCCAGTCCTCGCAATCAATATGGCAAAAATAAAACGTTGTCAAAATGGCAGTCGTTACCCAGTAATTGTAATAATTGTGAGTCGGAAGTGTCATGTGGATTAGGGGTAAGGGAGCGTGCAGTTGAGAGTTGTCGGTGCCGAGGCCCTGCATGGAGCCCAGTGGCCCTCACATGGCAGGACTGACTGCCGAGCCTTCCTGACTCATCATCAGCCCAATGCAGTGGGTCCTCTGTGATGGGACAACCGAGCCTGGATTTTATATATTATCCCCAGTCCCGAAGTCCCTCACCCGGGTGTGCTAGCATAACAGATAGTTATATCTGCTGGTCGGGGGGGATCACAGCTTCACCATACATCATGAACCGTATAGGCGAGGATGTAATTAGTGTAATTCGTCTCTGTTCGATGGTGCAGTGGGGGAGCTTTGGCGTCCGGGATCGAGGCCGTTTGTCCCATCAAATCCACTTGATGAGGCTAAGCATCGCTCACTGAGCAGTGAATGAGGCTCACACCGATCTTTCTATTTTATCTTTTTTGGAAAAGTTTCCCCCGTTTTCTCCCCCAATCGTATTCGGCCAATTATTCCACTATTCTGAGCCATCCTGGTCTCTGCTCCACCCTCTCTGCCGATCCGGGGAGGGCTGCAGACTACCACATGCCTCCTCCGATACATGTGGAGTCACCAGCCACTTCTTTTCACCTGACAGTGAGGAGTTTCACCAGGGGGACGTAGCGCGTGGGAGGATCACGCTATTCCCCCCAGCCCCCCCCCCCCCGAAAAGGTTCCCCGACCGACCAGAGGAGGCACTATTGCAGCAACCAGGACACATACCCACATCCGGCTTCCCACCCGCACGGTCAATTGTGTCTGTAGGGATGTCCAACCAAACCGGAGGTAACACGGGGATTCGAACCGGTGATCCCTGTGTTGGTAGGTAACAGACTAGACTGCCACGCTGCCACGATCTTTCTGTTTTTTCTCTTTTCTTTTTCAGTTTTTGTTGACAGTATTTTTGTTCTGAATATGGAGATTTTTATATTTACTGGAAACTTGAACAAAGGTCCAGTCTAAGAACAAATGGATTCAGGGAGGTACCAGACTGAAACTACAACCCTCCGGTCCTTTCAAAATATAAATTGACATCAAGTAAATTTAGACTGTCTCGTGTCTATCAGAACTTAAATAGTAGAACATATTCTCTAAAAAGTCTGAGTGCGATAATTTACCGTTCCCAGCTGATGTATAGTTAATCTAGTTTTGATCCCTCGTTTGGGTCGATCTCTTCCTTCAGCCCCTTCTCTTTTCCTCACCCTTGCTTTTTGTTCTACTTTTTAATCTTCGCCCTCCATCCATCATGTCACCTGTCCACCACCAACAACCTCCCGTCTGCTCAGAGGAATTCATCCATTCTCAGAGAGAGAGAATCCATCCTGACTTTCTTACTGCACTTCTCTCTCTCGCCACCCACCCTTCCCTCCAATCCTCCGTTCAGTCTTAGATGCTATCGTTCCGACCTCCTCAGAACAGGAAGTCACTGCACTGTTTGGCCTTGCGGCGCTTCATTATGCATCCGGGACGTCCATGTTACAGTCGAATTCTCTCTTTCTTTTACGCCTGACAGTCGATACCCTTATCAGTCATCGGTCTCGTTTCACAGTCCTCAAGTCGCCCAGCGTGCTGTGCATTTGTGAACGGACAGTGTTCATTGTTCTGTTTTGATACATGTTGTGATCTGTCGATGTGATTAGACATTTTAAACAATGCTTTACGTTGTTTGGCCGCACATGCTCACTAACTCCTTCGTTTTGACGCATATTCATGCTTATCTCAGCATCTCTGATATATTCTCTGCACCACTGCACTTTATTACCTCTTATTTCACCCGTATATGGCAATCCTTGTGTATATATCTGAAGATTGTGTTGTTGTTGTTCTATGTTAAGTACAGAGAACCTCAGAACAGGAGTCAAATTCTATGTAGGTGCAAACCTACATGGCCGATTAGCATGATTCTGATATGCATTAATTCATCCATTCCATTCCACTCATTCAGTCATCCATCCATTCAATTATTCATTCATTTGTTCATCAATTGGACACTCATTCGTTCACGTGTTTGGAGAGTACATTGAAGTCTACAAATGCTGAGCTGAAAAACTGTTGTGCTTCGGTTGTATTTTCAGCCTTATTTGAGGAGTTGAATTATTTGTGTATTCTCCAGTTTCTGATTTTTGACTTGTTAATATTTGAAGAGACTGTCTCTTGTTTAGCTTCAACCTGACTTTTTCAAAATTGGATCCGGGTGGCGTGGCGGTCTATTCCGTTGCCTACCAACATGGGGATCGGCAGTTCGAATCCTCGTGTTCCCGCCGGCTTGGTCGGGTGTCCCTACAGACACAATTGGCCGTGTCTGCGAGCGGGAAGCCGGATGGAGGTATGTGTCCTAGTCACTGCGCTAGCGCCTCCTCTGGTTGGTCGGAACACCTGTTTGGTGAGGAGGGGGAACTGGGGGGAATGGCGTGATCCTCTCATGTGCTAGTCCCCCGGTGAAGCTTCTCACTGCCAGGTGAAAAGAAGCGGCTGGCGACTCCACATGTATCGGAGGAAGCATGTGGTAGTCTGCAGCCCTCCCCATACCGGCAGAGGGGGTGGAGCAGCGATTGGGATGGCTCGGAAGAGTGGGGTAATTGGCCGGATACAATTGGGGAGAAAAAGGGGAAATGATAATAATTTTAAAAAAAATCCCCCGAATAGTTTTGTACCCCGTGTCCTCCCTCCTCTGCCTCCCACTCCACCTTGGCTGTGGCCAAAATCAACACTTGAAATATTACAAGGTGAATAAACTGCTCAGTTTAGGAAAAGGAAAATCTAGAATTTGAACTACATCTCATAATAGATTTGTTGTAGATACTGTAAGAGTTAAGATGCAAATTAAATATTTGTTCATCGAGAGAGCACTATTAGTAATATGTACATATACAGATGGATAAATCGATTAAATATATACATATCTACAGACAAATTGATAGACCTACTGTATTTAGGCCATTGATGGCATCCGTAATTACTTTTTATGCTGCTTCCAGATGCCAAGCCACACACATTATTTGATCAAATGGGTCCATAGCAGTGGTACATGATGGAAAATAGCTAGCTTTTACTTAGAAGGCTCTTCAATCTGCAAACAGGATGGTTATAAAAATCCCCCAGAGCCTCCAGATGGATATGACCTAGGTCCAGTCATTTGGACAGGAGTCAGCTCCAGCATGGCATAGCATGGGCAGGAAACACACACACACACACACACACACACACACACACACACACACACGCGCAAACGCACACACACAATCGCTGTTTCTTTTAGACAGGTGATATGCAGATTGATATTTCGGGACATATGCTCATTCCCTAATGCCTTATTCATTTCTCAAAACGTTAATCTCTGCAATTACATAGTGTAGCTAAGCTTAACCTTTATTTTAACTTTAACCTTGTTCTAAATCTGAAAATATTCCTGACCCTGGTCATTTTTCTATAATTCAGGAAGACTCTCATCACAAATTACATTTTATTCTCAAATGGGGATAGTGGGTCCCTACAGTTCAGTAAAAATCATCAAATATATGCGCACATCATACGCAATGGCGCTGCAGACGGGAGCCTTGGTTCTGCGGTCGCTTTCTTTTTTTGTTTATTTGCTTGGTTTCCAGCGCCCAATCACTGATCACGTACAACAAAACAGAACTTTTCAGCCTCCCAACTGTCCACTGGACAAACTGAACAGACTTTTTTTTTTAACTGACTTTAACAGAACGTTTTAACGAAAGTCTTGCTGAGCTTTTGGCTGGGGGTGCTCTTTGCAGGCTTCGGTGGAGACGCCAATGGGAAAGTGAGCTAGAGCGCTCATTAAACTGACAGAGGGGATTTAGAACCGCACTCCCATCAATCCACCTGGCGAATGTCTGCTCTCTGGCCAACAAGATGGATGAACTCCTGCTGATGAACGGAAAAAACTCCAACTTTTCCAGATCTGTTGCCCTGTGTCTCACTGAAACCTGGCTTAGTGAGCATATAACAGACAGTACACTTCATCTGTCACAGTTCCAACTCCTCCAGGTGGATCACGAAACGGGGCTATTGAGGGAAAAAAAACGGGGTGGCGGCATATGCTTCTACATAAACGAAGGTTGATGTACGGATGTCACAGTGTTGGAGAAATTGTGCAGCCCTCACTTAAAGACCTTTTTCATTGACTGTAAGCCATTCTATTCACAGCGGGAATTTTCATCATTTATTCTGGTCGGTGTCTATATCCCATCCCAGGCCTGTGTTAAAGAGGTGTTAAAACACCTGGCAGATTAAATTATGGAGCACAAATATCCAGACTCCCTACTCATTATCTTTGGGTATTGTAACAGAGCGAACCTCAGCCATGAATTGCCAAAATACAGACAATATGTTAAATGTCCTACCAGGGACAAAAACGCTGGATCATTGCTACACAATATTAAAAGATGTATATCGCTCTGTCCCCTGTGAAGCGCTGCAGGCTGAAACTAAAATCTACAAAACCTGTGGTTAAAACTGTGAGGAGATGGACCAATGAGTCAAAACTGGAGCTCCAGGCCTGCCTTGACGGCACTGACTGGAGTGTTTTTGAGGCTGCATCTACAGATCTGGATGAACTTACTGACACTGTGACATCTTACATCAGCTTTTGTAAAGACATGTGTGTGCCCACCAAAACTTTCTGCACCTTCAATAACAATAAGCCCTGGTTCACAGGAAAACTCAGGCGGCTTCGTCAGGCCAAAAAGGAAGCCTACAGGAGTGGACATAGGATCTGGTATAACAAAGCTAGAAATACACTAACAAAGGAGATCAGAGTGGCAAAAAGTTGCTCCTTTGAAAAGTTGAAAAACAGGTTTTCTGCCAACAACCCATCAGTCTGGAGAAGTTTGAAACATTACCACTGACAGGAGACCATCCCCCCACACTACAGGGAACCATCAACTGGCTGATGATCTAAATGAGATTTACTCTAGGTTTGAAAAGCAAACTTTCACACCCCTCACCCTCTCCAGCCACAACACATAACCAACTGCACCCCCTGCCAGCCACTCTCCCCTCCCCACCGAACACCCCACCTGCACTCAGGATCTGTGTTGAGGATGTGTGCTAGCTCTTCCAGAGACAGAAGACCAGGAAGGCACCAGGCCTGGATGGTGTGTCGCCCTCCTGTCTGAAAGTCTGTGCTGACTAGCTGGCCCCCATTTTCACACTGATCTTCAACAGATGACTAGAGCTGTGTGATGTCCCCTCCTGCTTCAAGAGCTCCGCTATCATCCCGGTCCCCAAGAAACCTTGTATCACAGGATTAAATGACTAAAGGCCCATTGCCCTAATGTCTGTTGTCATGAAATCCTTTGAGAGACTGGTGTTGTCCCACCTGAAGGAAATCACAGGACCCCTGCTTGACCCTCTGCAGTTTGCCTACCAATCAAACAGGTTAGTGGATGATGTTCCATCATGATGTAGTGCAATATGGGATTGCACTACATCTTCCAACACCTCAACTCCCCAGGGATACACATTTGTGGACCTCAGCTCGGTGTTCAACACCATCATCCCAGATATCCTTCACTCAAAACTCACCGAGCTCGTTGTACCAGCCCCCAACTGCCAGTGGATTAAAAACTTCCCGACAGACAAGAAGCAGCTGGTACTACTGGGGAAAATCACATCCAGCACCTTGACAATCAGTACTGGCGTCCATCAGGGATGTGTACTCTCCTCTCTACTCTTCTCCCTCTACAAAGATGACTGCACCTCAGGAGACACATCTGTTAGACTCCTGAAGCTTGCGGATGACACAACCATCATTGGCCTTATCCAGAATGGAGACGAATCTGCATATAGACGGGCGGTTGAACAGCTGGCCCACTGGTGCGCCCATAACGACCTGCAGCTGAAAACGGTCAAAACAGTGGAGATGACAGTGAACTTCAGGAGGAGCCCCCTATCACTGCCCCCCCCTTACCATACTCAACAGTACAGTGTCTATGGTGAAAACCTACAGATTTTGGGGCTCCACAATGTCCCAGGACCTAAGGTGGGCATCTGAAGTAGACCTAACCATCAAAAAGGCCCAGCAGAGGATGTGCTTTCTCCACCAGCTCAGGAAGTTCAACCTACCTCAGGAACTGCTGATTCAGTTCTACACTGCAATAATCCAGTCTGTCCTCTGTACATCCATCACTGTCTGGTTTGATTCAGCCACCAAACAGGAGAGGGACAGACTACAATGGATGGTAAGTCTGTAGAGAAAATCGTTAGTGCCAACCTGCTCTCCATTCAGGACTTATACACCTCCAGAGTCAGGAAATCGGCAGGCAACATCACTGCAGAGCTATCACACCCTGTTCCAACTCCTCCCCTCTGGCAGGCACTACAGAGCACTGTACACCAAAACAACCATCTATAAAAATAGTTTCTTTCCGCAGGCTGTCATTCAAATGAACACTTAACTCTGTCAAATAAATCCAACCATGTTGTAGATACTGTACTGTATATTGTACGTATACTGGTCCACTCTGTCATGTCCATCTACCTCGGGCATGTATGGAAGTAACCTGCTAACATCTATTTCAGCATCTCCGATATATTCTCTGCACCATTGCACTTTCTCGCCACTTATGTCACCTGTATATAGTCAGTCCTTGTGTGTGTATATATATCTGAAGATTGTTGTGTTGTTATTCTATGTTAAGTGCACTGAGAGAGCCACGAAATTGGGAGTCAAATTCCATGTATGTGCAAACCTACATGGACAATGAACATGATTCTAATCTGATTCTCGCTCCCTCACACACATTACAAGTCATGGGAGCATATGAATTATGTGGAGGCTGATCTGCTCATAGCCTAAATTAGCCATAATTCCCTGCTCAACCTCACAGATCATCTCCACCCATCTTATCACCTTTCACTGTAATAGTATTGGATACGGCAGTACTGTACCTGGTGATACAGTTTCGTCCTTAAAACTGCGGCGGAATTGAAACTCTTTCTCTCTGGCGGTGGATCCCACACACATAAAAGAGATATCCCTATTCTGCAGAGCAAAGGACAAAGAACAATGGATCACGTGTTCACATTACTGCTGACCCCGGTTTTATTGTAAGATACGAGGCTTGTTTATCTGCTAATCAGCTGTTATAAACGGTTAAGTTTTCCTGCAAGACATGGAGTTTTCATAGAAAGAGAAGGTGACCGGATCCCTATTCATTTCTTAAACATCGATGCACTGTAACTTAGACTCCTTCATAATCACTGATGACCAACGGAGCACTGAGGATCTTCATCAGGATCATCGGATGACCAACGGAGCACTGAGGATCTTCGTTAAGATCATCGATTACCAACGGCGGACCAAAGATCTTCATCAAGTCAAGTAGGTTTTTATTCTTCCCCAGAGGGGCAATTGTTGTGTAGCAGCGGCAACATTCAAGATCATCAGTTGACCAATGGAGCACCAAGGATCGTCATCAAGGTCATCGGATGACCAACAAAGCACCAAGGATCTTCATCAAGATCATCGGATGACTGCTGGCACAGCGAGGATCTTCAGCTGATGTGCTCTGTGGATGAAAAGAACTTTTTCTTGGGCCTGTGCCCCGTGCTGACCGCTGGACAACAAAAGACACAGCTCTGGTTGCCATGCAAGCACGATCTCAAGTAAGGCTAGTATCTGGGCAGAGTTAGTCTTGGTGGTAGTTGTCTCTTTTTAAAAGTGCTTGTTATTTAGATTAATTCATGATTTAGATATGCACACTGTGGTTCACCAATTCAGCCTTAGGCCGTTTATCTTTCTTTTTTTCCTACCTTTTGCAGATTGTGCATGCACTCTAACTCCCTTTGTCTTAGTCTTATCACACACCTCTCGCTGTGCACCCGTGCACAGCCTCTATCTCACCACCTCCCTTCAGCGTGCAGCAACGCGCACACACACATACACACACACACACCTTCTCTCTCACCCTAACACACACTCCATTCTTACAAATATTCACTCCTACTCCAGTATATTTGCACATAGCCTCACTACCTCATATCACCCTTTGTGCCTGGAGCACATTGGTGCTCAGTACACCGGACAACAAATTTTTTCAAACGTTTTGCTTCCTGAAAAAAAAAAGAAATTATGATAGACAATGCCAAGCTGAACACAAAAATAATTTCAGATTTGCTGTATCACGCAGGAATTTGGAGAAAAATTAAAATAACCTATTGAATTTAACATTTTAATCGCATAATGATGCTGACACATTGTGTTAGTTCGACTGAGCTGAAAATGTTTTGCAGCTAATTTTCATTTGTACTCAGCATCTGCTGCCTCTCGTGTCAGTGTCCAACAATAGTCGGCCAGCATTGATGCATTCCAGATGATTATTAGTTCGATAATTGGTGTTGATTATTTTAATAAATTGCCTCATTAGAATGAGCATTTGTCCTGCTGGTTTTTAATGCAATATTCATTGAAGCCTTTGTCTGCCAAGCAAAGTACTACCATTGCCTTCATCAGCCTGGTTGTTTCATGAGTGTCATAGACTTAGCAGTGTAATGGTTATAGATTAGTAGTGCAATGCCAGCTACGGCTGTAGCATAGTGTTACAACTAGATTGTCCCATCAGTTTTAGTAGTTTAATTATAAAATATTAAACACCAGAATTGATGGTTAATAATTTAATTAGACTGATTTGATTTGCATGTACAGTTGGTTGTAGTATGCATAGCCAAGGTTACTCATAGCTTCTTGGCTGGGAGTCAGTGGCAGGTGGCATGTTGAGGCAAGAACACTATGGGAATGATTCCTTACTGGTTTTGGAGCAGCATATCTCATATCTACTCATAGGCTATACTGCAGTCATTTGGCTAGATATATTCTGCACATGTGAAATAACCTCTTTCAGAAAACTTGTGTAGCATTGTTAAGTCACACCACTGTTTAAGATGGATAATTTGGGCAGGGTAATGTGTATGACAAACAGTGCTAATCATCACATTAATTAAGTCATTTTATCACCAGGTGTTACCCGTACATTGGGCGGCATGGTGACCTAGTGGTTAGCGCTGTCGCTTTACAGCAAGAAGGTCCTGGGTTCGAACCCCGGGGTTGTACAACCTTGGGGGTCATCCCAGGTCGTCCTCTGTGTGGAGTTTGCATGTTCTCCCCGTGTCTGCAGTGGGTTTTCCCCGGGTGCTCCAGTTTCTCCCACCATCATGTTAGGGTTTATACTCCTGTCTGTGCCCCTGACCACTGTCTGTGCCCCTGACCAAGGCAATGGGAAAAGAACTGGAGTTGGTCCCCGGGCGCTGCATGAAGGCGGCAGCCCACTGCTGCAGTATCTTAATTTCCCAAAGGGAAATAATAAAGGAAAATTTAAATTTAAATTACACTTAAATAAATGAGTCTACAACAAGTTCAAGTTATTTTAAGCTGTTTACCGAAGGCTTATCAGTTTCTGGTATCCTGCAGAACCTCAAAATTGTCAAATGTCAGTAAGTCAGGAAATAGAAATATTGGTTTATTATTAATGAAAGCTAAAATCTGGAGGATTTACATGCACACAAATGTCCTTAATTACACTTTCCAGCACTGGCATGTTTAAGACAAGACCACCAGTATCAAAATCACGAGTGTTTTGTAGTTGCTTATGATATTGGTCACTGTCAGGAATTTCCCCGGGCGCATCGTATAGGACATAGATGTATGGTCCAGGAAAGTCCAGTTTCCTTTGCTGTGTTTGTATTCTATCCATTTATCTATCAGTCGGTTGGTCCCCCCACCTTTTCTCCCCAATTGTATCCTGACAATTACCTCACTCTTCCGAGTCATCTCGGTCTCTGCTCCACCCCCTCTGCTGATCCGGGGAGGGCTGCAGACTACCACATGCGTCCTCCGATACATGTGGAGTCGCCAGCCGCTTCTTTTCACCTGACAGTCAGGAGTTTCACCAGGGGGATGTAGCACGTGGGAGGATTATGCTATTCCCCTCAGCCCCCCCGAACAGGTGCCCCGACTGACCAGGGGAGGCGCTAGTGCAGCAACCAGGACACACACACATCCGGCTTCTCACCTACAGACACGGCCAATTGTGTCTGTAGGGATGCCCGACCAAGCCGGAGGTAACGCGGGGATTCGAACCGGCGAACCCCGTGTTGGTAGGCAACGGAATAGACCACTACACCACCTGGACGCCGGTTGGTCTTCTTCTATGTTAGTTACTCAGTCTCACTGTCCTTTCCTTGACTACACAGTGTCTAGAACAGTAGAGCAGAGATGCTTTACTTTTGCTTGCCATGCCCTTCAATTGCAGTTCATCCACATGTAAGACGGCACTGGAAGAGAGAAAATAATTGCCCCTGAACCCCTGACCCTTACCGTATCATACATCCAACGCACCAAAATGTCCTTGTATACAGTACCAGCAGCTCAGCACTGCGGTCCCCCCAGCCGGATCCGAGTCAGATTCCCCCATTGAAAGTGATTGACCCAGCAGGGATGTGCCATGGATCTATATGGGCCCTGTCACAAGTCTGCCCGGCTGTGCCTCTATAGCAGACACTGTTGCGTTTTAAATGGTCCCTGTGTAATTTCATTTTCTGTGTTGTCATCCAGCTCTTTTGATTTCTGTGAGCAGAGAGCGAAAGAATGGAATAAACCCGGGGCTACTGCGTTTGATGATGCATGCATAAGTGAATCGCTTTCTCTCTCTCTCTCTTTTATGCTCTCTCTCACTTCCCACTGACAGGTTGTCCTTACGCTGAAAAGGATGGGACACGTTATGTGTGTCAGCCAGGGGTGCCTGCGCTAATTCTGGGTGCCTGGGCGTGACATGCAGATGCTCGCTGTAGGTTATCAGCACAGCGTGTCTGCGATCAGCCCCGAGGCAGGGTTACCCTTCCCATGCTGTGACTGGGCAGTTTTGCTATACAGTTATTGACTCACACACACACACACTTGTTTTTCTATACTTGTGAGGACCCTTGCAGGCTACATTCATTCCCGAGCCTCGGACCGTAACGTCAACCATCAGAACTTCAGGCCTAACGTTAACCATTACCCTAACCTTAATCTAATCCTAATCTAATTTAACCCAAATCCCTAATCCGAAAAGAGACCCCTGACGAAGTGAGGACCGCGCAAAATGTCCTTACTTCGGTCTTCGCTTTTAAACTCCGATTGGTCCTCACGAATATAAGTGAACATGAACACACACACACACACACACAGACACACACACACAGGTCTCGGAGATCTTCGTCTGCCTGCAGCATCAGGTTTAAGACTGACATCAGACATCTGTCTGTCTGGGACACACACACAACACATGCTTTAAATACTGCTGCTGATGTGTGTGTGTGTACTGGCAGCATGACGGATCTGAAGTTGGCACACATCTGTTCATGCATTGATCCATCCACCCTATGTGCAATTTGTGCACATGTGTATGTGTGTATATGTGTGTGTCTATGTATTGTGTCTGTTGTGTTTGAAAAGGGAGGTGGAGGGGGGTGAGGGTTAAAGAAAGTCAATCACTCCAGTACATGGCATTACGCACACATGGCACATCATTCTCCCGTTCTCTGTCTCCATCTCTCTCTGTTGACGCCGAGTTATTTTCGCAGAGTGAGAGAAGCGAGCCCACTGTCACCCCCCAGGGCACTGGCCCCTATCTCACAATAGATGACCCTCTCTGCAAGCATGTGTGCTTAGCATGTCCATGTCCGCTTGTGTTGGAGTGTGTGTGTGTGTGCCTGCATGTATTTGTGTGTGTGAGTGTGAATGGGGTTTATCCCTGCTAGCCCAGATGCCCTGGCTAAATCCATCACCAGCGGTGCTGCACAGTGAGTGCTAAGCTGGAACATTTGGCACCAAGCTAGTAAAAAAAAAACAAAAAAAAACAGGGACACACACAGACAGACACACACACACACGCACACACAGAGAAAATTGAGTTCGGATCTTTCTTTTTTTTTTTTTTTTTGAAGAGATTCAGAGGAAGTGGATTTTCTGTGGGGGAATCAGACTCAGGGAACAGGATAGGAGCTGTTTCTCCGACGCTTGGAGCCTTTTTTTGGCGGGGCCGGGGTTTCCATCCCTCCTTTCTCTCCACCCGTCCACGCGTCCCGTCCATCTGTCCCGCTGGGCCATCCACCTGTCCGGCTGACAGGATGGAGCTGTGCGATGATGACGAACTGGGGATGCTCACAGTCGTCCAGTAAGTGCTGCCGTTTCTTGGACGCTAGCCGTTTTCCGTTTGGCCTGTGGAGCTGCTGTGCAAAATTTACCGTTCACTGAAATGTCACTCGGGACTGATCTGGAACGCAGTTTTATTGTTAGTTTTGTAAGGAAAGTTCAGATTTAGCCATGGTCACCTCTTCTGTCACCACAATGGCCCGTGATTTGTGTGTATAAAGGACTTCAGAGTTGGTGTGTGTATGTTTGTGTGTGCGTGTGTGTGGCGACCTGTGATGGGCCTTTGGTTTTAGGTTACCTACGTCATGTAAACTCAGTTATTCTGTGCATATTTGTGCAATTTGCAAAAAAATGTTGCAATTTTTTTTGCAAATAAACACCAAAAAGTTTGCCAAAAAAACATGTTAGTATCACAAATACAAATATGTTTTGTTTTCTACTTTGCACTTGCATTTAGGACAGGAAGTTGAATGCATTTTTTTTGGGGGGGGGGTTAATTTACATTAGTTTCACCAATTGAAAAGATAGGTAAAACCATGATAACATGCATAATGAAGACATGTATGACTGATGAACTAGACTGAGGGAGGACGTCGATATCTCTGTAGAAAAATAACTGTGACTGTAGCCCAGCACACATGAAATTGTGAGAAGATTGTTTCAAACCCAAATTGGAGTATTACAAGAGGATTATGTGGTGATTTGCAGCTTCGGCATTTGTGATTATCTTTGCCCGTAGCATGTTGTGTTCTCATAAAGGTTATTATTGTGCAGTGATACGATAAGGCTTATTTCTGATCATTTTGTAGTCTGTGTTTTCCATTTGATGATGGAAGTAAGGAACTCAGTTGCACCTCACACCTTTACCCTTGGAAAATGTGCTTGGAATAACAATATAGTCATAAATGCATGCCGTTAGTTGCAGCACGATGACCAAAGAGATGAAATCAAAAAGGTGGCCCTTTTTGCAGCATCCTAACCCTTAATGAAAATTTTTCACCCTTGGATTTCCTTAAAATAGATTTGACTCCCTCAATTCCCAACGGGAGGGTCACGGCACTTTCTAATATCCATTTCTTCTGCAGTTAAGGTGGCGAACTGAGCTGCTTTAAATAATGATGGCCGTGGTTAATGATAATAGTCAGCCAAACAATTGTCACATAAGGGAGCTGTGAGATTTATGATTCCTGCATAAACAACAGTGAAGTGGAGCATTGATCACAAATTGTGCAGAATAATTAAGGTAAAACACAGTCTCTAATAAGGTAAAGTTTAGAGTAATCATACCAACCTGTGTGATTTGGACGGCAATGAATATCAGGAATCAGGACCACTTCATTTGTCATTTCATGTCATGTACTTGCGTACATGACATGAAACGAAATATTGTTTCCCCCAGCCCATGGCAGTGCAACACAAAGACAAAAACACATATCCAAGAACACATATAACCAAACTAACACATATATCCAAACTAAACCAAAAAAAATCACTGTCCAAGAAAACAAACACCAGCCAGGATGACTGTCAGATTGCCGGTCTGCATGGGCTAGCAGTTAGCTTAGCCTGCCCTGCTTCCATGTCCTGTCAGACCGCCCTCGGTGTTTCCTCTTTGGGCGCAGCTCCATGCAGGGCCGTGATCCTTGGGCCCACCGAATGCGGCAGACCAGGCTACCCCAGGCAATCCAATGCCAGCTCTCCAAGCCAGACACCCTTGACACACCTCCCCAAACTCCACAGGATGACATCAAAAACACCACAGTCAACACCAGTTCAGGCCGCCACCAGACCGCCCTCAGTGTTATCGGAACTGTCGGTCTGCATGGGCTAGTGGTTAGCGTAGCCTGCCCTGCTTCCGTGTCCTGTCACACCACCCTCAGTGTTTCCTCTTTGGGTGCAGCTCTAGGCAGGGCCGTGGTCCCTGGGCCCACAGGATGCAGCAGACCAGGCTCTCCCAGCCAATCGAGCACCTGCTCATACATATGTACCTTACCAAGACAAAACCCAGACGCTGATGTGGACAAAGATACTGCATGGACAGTACTGGGTCAGGCTGCTACAAACGTGAATTTGCACTGCCATCTTCCCACTACATATGAATATGCACATTTTTGCTCCAGTTCAGCTCTGCACCGGCTGATTTTACCAACTAATCCTTCCCTGTCTGGTTTAAAGACATGTTTAGTGTTGTGTGTTGGGTTACGATGACAACTCGCATGCACATGGCCGTCTATGGCACATGGTGGAGCACCACTGGTTGAGGTTGTGGATAACAGGAAGGTTGGGTTTATAAATGAGTTGTTAGCAGAAACCGGTAACAACTGGTTACCAGCCATCAGCTGGTTTGTAAATTTACTTAGAGTGAAATGCAAGTCGGGGTTAGTGGTCTCAGACACTACTTGGTGCAAAATCTGCAGACACCATGAGCTGTGCATGATTTAGCTGTAATAAACCATTCGGCTGTATACATCAGTCTGAGTACATAGCATGTTTGTATGGTCTGTAGGGAAAGTACATTAATACTTAAATAGTGTGGGTGAGGATGCCAAATATTTTGCCTGATCAAATTTATGACTCCATCCATCCAATTTTTAGTAAAAAGGATTGCCTATAAACAACATCATTGGGAAAATAAACATTTGTTTTGGGCGTGTTCACAAGCTGGGATAACAATATTGAACAGGCCATGGTGGCTGCATGTACAGCATGCTGTTATGTATCTCTAGTGCATCTGGTTGACATTGCTGGTTAAGTCGTTCAATACATTGACTTGACTAGAGTCAAGTCAATTTAATCTATCAATAAATGGGTGTGGGAAGATGGTGGCGTGAACTCGCGTTTGCAGCAGCCTCACCCAGTACTGTCCATGCAGTGTCTTTGTCCACATCTGCATCTAAGTTTGTGTCTTCGTTTGATGGCTGGGAGCACTGGTACTGGATTGACTGGGAGAGCCTGGTCTGCTGCATCTTGTGGGCCCAGGGACCACAGCCCTGCCTGGAGCTGCGCCTGAAGAGGAAACGCCAAGAGCGGTCTGACAAGACGCGGAAGCAGGGCAGGCTAAGCTAACTGCTAGTCCATGCAGACCAGCAGTTCCGACAGTCATCCTGGCTGGCGTTCATTCTCTTTGACAGTGATTTATTTTATTTTTTTGCTTAGTTTGGATACATGTGTTCTTAGTTTGGATAAATGTGTTCTGGTTTGGATATATGTGTTCTTAGTTTGGATATATGTGTTGTAGTTTGGATATATGTGTTCTTAGATTGGATATATGTGTTGTAGTTTGGATATATGTGTTCTTATAGTTTGGATATATGTGTTCTTAGTTTGGATATATGTGTTCTTAGTTTGGGTATATGTTCTTAGTTTTGATATGTGTGTTCTAGTTTGGATATATGTGTTCTTAGTTTTGATATGTGTTCTAGTTTGGATATATGTGTTCTAGTTTGGATATATGTGTTCTAGTTTGAATATATGTGTACTTAGTTTGGATAGATGTGTTCCAGTTTGGATATATGTGTTCTAGTTTGAATATATGTGTACTTAGTTTGGATATATGTGTTCTTAGTTTGGATATATGTGTTCTAGTTTGGCTATATGTGTTCTTATAGTTTTTAGATTATATGTGTTCTTAGTTTGGGTATGTGTTCTTACAGTTTTTAGATATGTGTACTTAGTTTGGATATATGTGTTCTTAGTTTGGATACATGTGTTCTTAGTTTGGATATGTGTTCTTACAGTTTTTAGATGTGTTTTTGTCTTTGTGTTGCACTGCTATGGACTGGGAGAAACAATATTTGTAAAGTGTTCCTTATCCTGATTCCTGGTCAATCAATCTAATGTTTTTTTTTGTGGGACGATAGTATCTATCACTGCTTAAACTGAGTAGTGTTATTCCTTTACCATCCACACTTGTAGTTTTGGTTGAGATGTTGCCAGGGTCGGTCCATGAATTTTTTTTCTTTTTTTAGTGTTCACATCATACGATCATACAACACATCATACAACATGCACATATGCACACACATGCTCGCATATGCACATATGAGTGGACATGCATATGATGTGGTCATGGTGTGGATTACAGATAGCAGATCGTGAAGGCAGCTGGGTATGGAAGAGATGTCGTGGCTGGTGACAGGCAGGCAAGGAAAAAAACTGCGAAAGAGACGTTTGAATGTGGTGCACATCAGAATAATATGTAGTTTTGCAAACTACAAACAGGAGACTTTCTTAGCATGTGTCCATAAAGGGTCCAACACATGTAGTCATAGATGTGTTGTACCTTGTATGCATACTAGCAGGAAGTGCCATGGTGCAATGCATCCATTAAGCACCAATCAGCTGGTAGCAGAGTTCAACAGGAACAGAATTGGGTAAAATAAAGGTTCAATAACAACTAATAACTGACTTATTTTGTGTTGGTGGCCTTTTAATGTCATCAACGCAATTCTTTGCGGTTTCATTTCACTGTCCCATCAGAGCCGGATGTGAACATCCAAAGTGACGCTCTTGATCGTCCTCCTTGCTCTGATGGACATAGCTACTGTCATCACTGTTAGTGTTGCTGTTGACAGAACACGGGAACATTAAAACGGTCTTCCTTTTCCCTCCTCGTCATCTGTTCATCGTCGTCAAAGCTGACCCAAGTCGTGGCCAGCTAAGCTAAACAATGAGGTCCGGCGGTAATGCCGGCTGTGGAATAAGTAATCGTGAGCGCGCGCATGCTGGCTTGATGGCACACGGACAGTCCCTTACATAAGGCCGAGGAAGCTCCAAGCAGCAGAGAACCCCGGGGCCTTGTAATTACTGAACACACTTAGAGATTACATCATGGATTGAGGGGTTTTAGCTAGCCTCGCGGCTGGGAGGTGTGTGTGTGTGTGTGTGTGTGTGTGTGTGTGTGTGTGTGTGTGTGTGTGTGCCCATTCACATTTGTATGTGGACACATGGGCTGTGTGTGTGTGTGCGTGCACAACAGATATAGCAACATACTGTGCCATTCAATTGTGATCATAGTCATATACTGTATGTGTGTGTGTGTGTGTGTGTGTGTGAGGATGTACTGCAAGCTGGAGGGGGTCAAGAGTGGTGTTCACAGGCCACTGTGAATTACAGTAAGGTCCAGAAAGGGATTACTGCGTTGATTATTTTAATATATCCCATACAATAGTTGGATGTAACTGTATGCTCTAATGAATGCTGTGTGGTGTTATAATCTTTGAGCGCACTGCATATTGCATACACACACACACACACACACACACACACACACACACACACACACACACACACAGCCTGTGTGTCCACATACACCTGTGAATGGACACACACACACACACACACACACACAAATGATTGATGGTAATGTCATTTTATCCAACTGAATCTATGAGGGTGTTTATTATGATATCACAGCTTCGATGTTTAAACTGAATTGAGATGCCCCCCCCCCCACACACACACACCTTGACTCCAGCCCAGTCTTGACTTCCCTCTCTCTCTTTCTCATAATATAGATAACATCCACCATCAGATTTTCACACAACTCCGTCTCCCCTGGAGATGAGGTTGAAGACAAGGTGTACTAGATCTGCTGCAGTGCACCTTTAAAGATGCTTTACTCTTCAGTGTCACATACTGTAACCTAACATTACACTTTAATGTCACATACTGTAACCTAACATTACACTTTAATGTCACATACTGTAAACTAACATTACACTTGAGTTTCACATACAGTAACCTAACATTACACTTTAATGTCACATACTGTAACCAAACATTACACTTTACTGTCACATACTGTAACCTAACATTACACTTCAGTATCACATACTGTAACCAAACATTACACTTTACTGTCACATACTATAACCTAACATTACACTTCAGTATCACATACTGTAACCTAACATTACACTTTAATGTCACATACTGTAACCTAACATTACACTTGAGTTTCACATACAGTAACCTAACATTACACTTTAATGTCACATACTGTAACCTAACATTACACTTCAGTATCACATACTGTAACCTAACATTACACTTTAATGTCACATACTGTAACCTAACCTTTCACTTTAGTGTCACATACTGCAACCTAACATTACACTTTAGTGTCACATACTGCAACCTAATGTTACACTTTACTGTCACATACTGTAGCCTAACATTACAGCATATGGCTTATTGTGTAGCCTGAGAAGTAAGTTGATACTGTCTTCTTCTGTCCACAAAAATCTGATCTGGAAAAAAAAAAGCAGTTTCAATGCTGAATAGCATACTGTTGTGAATATTGTAAGAAGGAGCAGGATTACCTTTCCTTTTCTTCTTGGAAACTGAGCAAATTACCATGGCCTCATAAAAGAGTCATGACTTCTCAAGTTAAGAAGGAGACAGGCGCACGGGAAGATGTCTTAAGTAGAGGGGCTGCCAACTAAATGAAAAGTATCGTGGCGAGCCGGTGTGGAAGAATGAGTCGAGAGGCAGCGATCCCCCCCCCCCCCAGTTTTACTTGGCCAATTACCCCACTCTTCTGAGCCGTCCCAGTTGCTGCTCCACCCCCTCTGCTGATCCAGGGAGGGCTGCAGACTATCACACGCCTTCTCCAATACATGTGGAGTCGCCAGCTGCTTCTTTTCACCTGACAGTGAGGAGTTTCGCCAGGGGGACGTAGCGCATGGGAGGATCACACTATTCCCCCCAGTTCACCCTCCCCCCTGTACAGGTGCCCCGACCGACCAGAGGAGGCGCTAGTGCAGCAACCAGGACACATACCCACATGCGGCTTCCCACGCACAGACACGGCCGATTGTGTCTGTAGGGATGCCCGACCAAGCCGTAGGTAACATGGGGATTCGAACCAGCGATGCCTGTGTTGGTAAGCAACGGAATAGACTGCCGTGCTACCCAGACGCTCCAGAGATCTCTTTTAATCAGTACATCATACACTGCATGACCCCGGGAGTGCTCTTTTATTCATACCGGCCAGAATGGACCAGAACTGACAACAACGTAATGAGCCCCCCCCCCCCCCCATGTCCCAGTTGGTGACATCAGCCCCAGTCACGGTCCTACAGTCAGTAAACGGTCTCCTACTTAGTCTGAGTCGAACCTCCAAAACAACAACGCATCAATAACCACAACATGAACGCCACGTCTTTAAAACCCAGTTTTGAATCTAACATTAACAATCCCATCAGCCATTGCTCTCCTCCAGCGTGAAACTGCCGACAGTCAGAGCGACCACCTCCCCTGGTCACTACAGTATGACATCATTGCTTTGTTTGTAAGGTTTGTGTGTGTGTAGCAGATTTGGAATGGAGTGTTTATTCACTTTATTATTAAAGATGTACATTCCACGCAGCCCCGCCCACTGTTTAAGATAAAGGTATGTTTTTTGCATTTGTACTTTAGGAAACGTTAGGCATGCTGTTGGGTCAAAGATGTTACACAGCCACCTGCCACTACTGGGAGGGGCTTCAGCCACCACTAGGGGGAGCTGCAGCCCCCCCCCCACCTTCCGGTGCTAATGGAAGGAGGGATAAAAAAGAGAAAAATGACAGCAAGCCTTATTTTTTTCAGCGTTGGACTGTGGGATTGAGGAAGTGCCAGATCCCAGCATCATCGTCGAAGGATTACAGCAATGAGGTGAAGGGTCACTGGCCAGGAAACATGTGGCCCAAAAAGCAGACAAATGAAATTCAATTCAGATGCCGGCTGAGCTCTGCTGTGTCAGACAGGCAGGCAGGCATGGACCTATTTTCCTTGCTAAGTCGCTCCACGCCCGATTTCCCTGCTCTCAGATATTTCAGATATATTGGAACAGTGACTCGGCAGCTTTGCAAAGGGAATGACAGTGTTCACATGAAGACAAATAAACCCAAAATGGTCCTCGGGTGTTCTTTTTTTTTTAACCCTGCTCCACCAGATCGGCCGTCTTCCTCGGCCCTCCGCTGCCATTTCTTGGAGGGAATACTCTCTTTGACCTACCTGACCCGGTTCGACAAGGACATTCCTATCAGCAGTTTCGACCTTTATTCTTTCGTATCGATTTAGTTTGTGGTGTGCGTTGTAGCTCAGCGGGTCATCTGTTTTTAATGGCGGTTTGATAAGCTATCATTCGAGGATAATCTGAGAGAACATAAGCATCGGCAGTGACACAGATACCAGACACAAGCTACGTTTTCATCCAACTTTTGAACTAGTTTCAAGCAAATAATTAAATGGTGCGAAAAAAAAACCAATTGTGCGAATGAAGGTGCGTTTCCATCTGATTTATTGGGGCAAACACAAATCCCAGAATGTAGGCCTATGTGTCATAAATCATATATATTCTCACACTCACACCCATGAGAAAGATGGTGATGGAGAAGATGATAGAGTCAAGAAACAGCCATTTAGCAAGTGTGTCTTCATTGCAATTAATTGCATTTCTGCACAACAAACAACAAGTTTTTGTGCTTCAGGATTCAGGAACGCTTTATTTGTCATTTCACTTCCTGTACGCAAGTACAGGAAATGAAATGATATAAAATGCAACTTGATTGATTGAAATATAATTTCCCCCAGCTCACAGCAGTGCAACACAAAGACAAAAACACATCTAAAAACTTCAAGAACACATATACCAAACTACAAAAAGGAAAAAAATCACTGTCCGAGAGAACGAATGCCAGGATGACTGTCGGAACTGCCAGTCTGATTGGGCTAACAATTAGCTTGGCCTGCCCCGCTTCCGCATCCTGTCAAACTGACCTTGGTGCTTCCTCCTTGGGCGCAGCTCCAGGCAGGGCCGCGGTCCCTGGGCCCACCGGATGTAGCAGATCAGGCTCCACCAGCTGATCCAACACCAGCTCTCTCAGTGAGAAGCCCTCGACACACCTCCCCACACTCCACACGACGACACCAAAACACAGTCAATGCTAGGCAAGGCAGCTGCCAGACTGCCCTCAGTGTTGTTGGAAATGCCAGTCTGCATGGGCTGGCAGCCAGCCAAGCCTGCCTCACTTCCGTGTCTTGTCAAACTGCCCTCGGTGCTTCCTCTTTGGGTGCAGTTCTGGGCAGGGGCGTTGTCCCTTAGCCCACAGGACGCAGCAGACCAAGCTCTCCCAGCCGATCCAGCGCCAGCTCTCCCAGCCATAAAACGAAGATGTGGACAAAGACGTTGCATGGATAGTACTGGGTGAGACCTCAGCAAATGTGAATTCGCGCTGCCATCTTCCCACACCGGAAGCGGAAAAAAACAAGCAAGCATAAAAAAAAAAATTATGCACATTTTTGGGATTTTAGCCATTTCTGTTGAGCTTCTTTGGTAACACTTTAGTATTGGGAACATAGTCACCATTAATTAGGTGCTTATTAGCATGCAAATTAGCAACATATTGGTCATTATTACGTACTCATTAATGCCTTATTCTGCATGGCCTTATTATACAACCAGTAAGCCATTAACTATGAGTTTTCCCTCTATAACCTCAGAATTATTGCTTATTAGTAGTACCATCTCAATATGCTTTGCTTAGTATGGACTTTATAAGGTGGTAGTACCACAAGAAGAGTTATTCTCCCTTACTAACACTTAATGAATATGGTCTGTTCTTGCATAACAAAACACAAAACTACAAGTGTTAATAGTGTTAGATTACTCTAAATTAAGTTTTTGTTACTTAGAATATGTTCCCCATACTAAAGTGTTACCGCTTCTTTTAGTTCAAAACGGCAAAATTCCCACAATAACTCCAGGATAGAGACGCGGTTACAGAGATATTAAAACGACATGCAGAACTTCAGTAGTGTTCTGAGGTGTAGTAAAGTTGCTAGAGCCTGAATATTGTCCATTGGCACTGATTCGGATTGAGCTTTCATCAGCGGACACTTAGGGTCGAGTATGAGTGTCCTCCTTTTAGGTCCTTGTGGGCATCCTTGCGGGAGGATGCCTGTGCGTGACAGCTTTTTACGTGGAGAGGCTGATGCACTTGCAGCCATCACACGGTCCTTGGCAGGGGATGGCCAGAGTCCAATGGCATGGAGAACCAGGACGACTGGGGACCACTGTCTTTTGCAGTCTTTGTCCACCTTCACTGCTGTTATGACTTGGAGACATCTTCCACCAGTTCGGCCGTTGAGGTCTTTGTTGGATCTTGATTGAGATGATTGTCCTTGTTCTCAAACTGTAGTAACAATTCTGGACCGATTCATTCCGGGCGGTACTGTTATGTCTCTCAGCAGAAAGGATTCCTCTCTCTCTCCTTCGTGGGGGATAGGAGAAAGAGCAGTAAATTTTTAATACAGATGAGAAACCCTTGTGTTGGAAATGTAGTAGAGTCTCATTTAATATTTAGAGAACTATCTGTAAACGCGGAAGCTTTTTCATGCGAAGAAAAGTTTGATAAAAGAGGACACTTAGGGCCTCGATCGTAAACCACTGCCAGTCCAACCCGGTGCACTGAAGCATTGGGGGAGAGGATGCTTGTACTTGGATCGAGTTGGGTCGGACAGTACATGTCTCTGAGGCCAAATCGGTCATAGGCCAATGAGTTTGCTAGCAGGTGTTCATAGTCCTCCTTGTCTTCCGGCAGTCCCCTCATGTAAAGTGGGCCTTCAAAATCATAACCACGGTGTCTGGGTAGCTTAGTGGTCTATTGCGTTGCCTCCCAACATGGGGATCGCCGGATCGGATCCCCGTGTTACCTCTGGCTTGGTCGGGTGTTCCTACAGACACAATTGACCGTGTCTGCGGGTGGTAAGCCAGATGTGGGTATGTGTCCAGGTCGCTGCACTAGCGCCTCTTCTGGTCGGTCGGGGCGCCTGTTCTGGGGGGGAGGGGGAACTGGGGGGAATAGTGTGATCCTCCCATGCGCTACGTCCCCTGGCGAAACTCCTCACTGTCAGGTGAAAAGAAGCGCATGGCGACTCCACATGTATCGGAGGAGACGCGGAAGTCTGCAGTCCTCCCCGGATCGGCAGAGGGCGTGGAGCAGCAACGTGAGATGGCTCGGCAGATTGGGGTAATTGGCCGGATACAGTTGGGGAGAAAAAGAGGGGGAGGGGAGGGAGCAAAAATCATAGCCAGCCAGTAGTTGCATGTAAAAGGAAGTAATGTTCACTGACTGAATATTTTTGCAGCACTCAAACATTCCAAATTGATGTGTGATGGTTTGATATTTTTAGGAAGTATTTGGAAAGTATTTATACTTGCTGTGCAGTCGAAATGACACATATGCGTCCACACTTTATGGTTTTTATGTGCTTGCTTTCCTTGTTTGTGTATGTTTAGTTGGGTATGTGTTTTGTATGCATATGAATTGTGAATCAGAATTCCTATTGTACTGTAGTTGTGCTAAGGTGTGTATGTGTGTGAGTGTGTGTGTGTGTCTTCTGCATTACAGAGGCCTTTTCACAAGACGTCACGACACTAAATGTGACGACCAAGTCAAAACACATGAGACTCGTCAATATCTCATTACCCAAAAGAAAAGCTGTGCCTGTGTGTCTATTCAGACGGGGCCATGTTGTTGTGTGTGCATGTGTGTGAGGGAGAGACTGTGTTTGTAAGCAAGTGTGTCAGCGCATATTGATTGAGCCTCAGTGTGTTGTGCGCACGCTGTGTTGTTTTCAGCCATTTGCTGTTTTTCTGCTGGTGTCTGTCACAGGCCTCGCTGCTGCTGCGGTTACTAATCCAGAGCCAATGGAAACAGATGATGATTATCTTGGCTGCAGCACATTTATCCTCCAAGCGTCAATACATACACATATATGAACACATATACAACATGAACACACACAACCAATATCCCATACAATTGGAAGTGGTGCTACTTATCACCCGTTTATGTGTGCGCGTGCGTGTGTTTTGCACGTCTGCGCACCGGCGAGTGCGGAGCAGACATGTAACCGCACGCCGCACTAAGTGGAGATTTATGAAATAAATCCCTTGTCTGTTTTCAAACAGTCTGAGATCTTTCATAACTGTCAGAGCAGCTAATGTGTAAAGCCTAATCCATTAACGACTAAACGCCTGCTGGTCCCCGCTGCTGAGGTACGTTTACATTGAACTTGATATAAGCCCATATGTTGATGAGATGCCACTTATCCCTGCGTATCGTCCCCTATGAGCTGTTGACCTGTGAGCCGGGCGGACGGAGTTCACGTTTGCCTCCTCCGTCACTCAAAACCAGCGTGTTGTGGTGTAGGCTGATGGCGGCTTTGTAAAAACTCCCCCCGATGTGTCTGCACAAAGACCTCAACAGATGGAAGGGATTTGGATTAAAAAACAACTTTTCTGTTACTATAATGCCCGTTTGTTACATTGTGTCATGTCGCAATTTCCATTATTCCTCGCAAGGACTGCGACTCGGTTTGTGCGTGAGCTCTTCTTCCCCAGACTCGACCTCTGTGTGCCGGATTTATAAGCTTAAATCAAAAAGTCCCTTTTTTATTTTAGTCAGTGTTAATGTTTACTGAAAGATTAACGTTGACCTGTATTACATACTATATCAACATAGTCTGTTTGTTTTTGGTTATATTCTATTTCGTTTTTTGGTTATATTCTATTTCATTTTGGTTATATTCAATTTCATTTTTGGTTATATTCTATTTAATTTTGGTTATATTCTGTTTCATTTTTGGTTATATTCTATTTCATTTTTGGTTATATTCTATTTCATTTTTGGTTATATTCTATTTCATTTTTGCTTTTTGAAAATGCACGGCACGAGTGTTTATTTGTTTTTAAACAAGTTTTAACACGTATGACAGTGAAAACAGACGGCCCGCGTCTTGTTTGCCATCGTAAAATTTGTTGCAGAAATTGAATTTGTTGTCAGAAATGAAACTTTTCAGACCTGGTTTCTGGTGGCGGAGGGTTTCTGGAGCAGCTCGTGCTGGTGGATGATGTCAGATCTTCCAAGGAATTTTTTCTTCTGCATCAGCCTTTATCTTTTTAGACAGTAATTTCTTTTTATTTGGTTTCCCCCCTTTTTCTCCCCAATTGTACTTGGCCAATTACCCCACTCTTCCGAGCCGTCCCCATCACTGATCCGGGGAGGGCTGCAGATTACCACAGGCCTCCTCCGATACTGGTGGAGTCGCCAGCTGCTTCTTTTCAGGAGTTTCGCCAGGGAGACGTAGCACGTGGGAGGATCATGCTGCCCCCCTCCCCCTCCAGCAGGCACCCCAACCAACCAGAGGAGGCGCTAGTGCAGCGACCAGGGTACATACCCACATCTGGCTTCCCACCCGCAGACACGGCCAATTGTGTCTGTAGGGACGCCTGACCAAGCCGGAGGTAACGCGGAGGTTTAGACATTAGTTTAACATTAGTGTAGTTTGCTAGCTGCCTACCTACATAAAGGAAGAAGGGGGACTGTCTTATGCACAGGTCAGGTATTTGTGGTTATATCGTTAACCGGACAAAATTGTACGCTGGACACAGCATGACGGCCTCATGTGAAAAGCAACACCATTTATGCCTTTACTCAGTCATCCATTTTGTTTTTTCATTACTTAAAGGTAGAGCGAGTAGGATTTTCCAAAAATAATCCCTCTCAATCATCACGTATGACCCACTAGATGTGTGTGGCGGTGTCTGTATCTGCAGGGACCCTGTCCTCTCTCTGTATTTTCTTATTCTGCTGTGTATGGGGAGTTTCTGGGTGTTGGCCGCTTTGGGCAGCGGGACTCTATAAAAGCATAGTGACCAAGTGCCAGATCGAGATCGTAAGCACGCATCCAAGAGGAAGCTACGACGATTGCGGACACAGCACCGAAAAGATGCAGATATAGCGAGGTGAAACGCCAAGCGGACAAAGCTCGTTCCAAAACGAGAGTGAATCTGGGGTTGGCTTTCACCTGCTGGCGAGCACTGAAGAAGAGGGTGGGGATGAAGAACGAAGCGGCGTTGGCGTTTACACTGGGATGAGTTCTGGACACTGCAGTCAGGGGGGCGTGTCCTTATGGTGACGTTGAGCCGGAGGGCGGGGCCAACTCTGTATGTCGTGTTTACAAATCGCAACCGACAAATCCTACTCGTTCTACCTCTAATGAAACACCCACAAAAACCTACTCGCATTATCACTGCTGTGTTATGGATTTCTGACTCTACTCTCCCCAAGCAGTTGCCTCTGGGATCATTAACAAGTGGTCTGTCCATGCCAGGCATAAAATAAATAAGTCAATAAGAGAATCAGTTAATTAAGAGAAACAGGCCAGGGGCAATCCAACACAAATGGGACACTCGGATCTGCATTTTTCTAATAATCCTTCATGTTGGCTAACTGTGCTGCGTGAGTGTGTGTGTGTGTGTTTGGGGGGGGGCGATGGAGGGTCTTTCTGAAGACAAATTGCAGTTGCTAGTCTTAAACAACTACCAGTGTGGGATCGTCGGCCGAGCCAGAGTCTTTCTTGGAGTCCCTCCCTTGTCGCACAGCAGTGCTCCACCGTTTCGCCGCGGTGCCCACACAGTAGTCTGATGCGGGATTCAGCGCACAGCAATATTCGAAGTGGGGTAACGGGAACGCCGAGTAACTTTTACTTTTGCCCGTTTTCCGTGACTGTTAACACTGAGCTGTTCGACGTTTTGGCGACCTATTTGCTCAATTTTGTATTCATGTCGTTATAGATTTTGGTCTTCTGCTGATTTTTATTATCATCTGTTAATCATTGCTATTTCTTAGCTGTATTTTTTTATTATTCATTTTCTGAAAAGTACACTCGAGCTTGATAAAAGGACTCTATTAATGAAATGGTGTTATTATTATAAGTACATTACGGTATGGCTATTAAATTTGATGTACGGTAGCGCTGTAGGCTGCAGCCCCGGTCCTTCCTCCACTATGCTAATGGTAATGTAATTTCTTTAAATGGAAATGTGTAGATGTATTCCTATTCTGAGAGCTGCTGCATTAGAGAACCAGAGAGAGAGAGAGAGAGAGAGAGAGAGAGAGAGAGAGAGAGAGAGAGAGAGAGAGACATGAACGAGAGCGACAGTGGGTTAGTGAAATTCCCTTTTTGTATCGATGTCTCAGTGCAGGTTATTCATACATGCATGAGTTTGCAATCGTGTGTGTTCACCTGCGTGCACGTGGCTCCATGCACGTGTGCTTGGGAGCGAGAGTGGCGTTCAGAATGTTGGGTCTGCTGAGAGAATATGAAGAGGTAGTAGCCTTTAGTCGGCGTTCTCGCAAGGGTTCACGTGTCCTGATAATTAAATGCCACGTTGGCCTGGAGGAATAGGTAAGGGCATCTGGCCGCTCACTCGGACCACATACAGGTCATCACTTCTTCATTGTAATGTGCGAGCACGCCGCAAATGTGCATGCTTGTGTTGCATGAACCGTGCGAGCATACACAAACGGGAGAGTGTGTGTCTGCTTATGTGCATTCAGTGGGCCTCATCCTTAGATCGCACGTATGTACAGATTTGTTCTTGCACACGCCTGGAAGTTTTTAGGTCTGAAGTTTGTCTCACAGACCAGTGTAGAACCTGGGTAACCCCTGCATGTAGACACCAATTAGCCAACACTGATGTCTTTGCAAGCCTGGGTGATCAGGATTCAGGAACATTTTATTTACCGTTTCCCCCAGCCCACAGCAGTGCAACACAAAGACAAAAACACATACCCAAAAACTACAAGAAAACTCATATCCAAACTAACACATAGTATATCCATACTAAAAAAAGAAAAAAAAGAAGAAAAAAACTCACTGTCCCAGGGAACAAATGCCAGCCAGAATGACTGTTGGAACTGCCGGTCTGCATGGGCTAGCAGTTAGCTTAGCCTGCCCCGCTTCCACATCCTGTCAGACCGCGCTCGGTGTTTCCTCTTCGGGCACAGCTCCAGGCAGGGGCGATGGTCCTTGGGTCCGTCCGGATGCATCAGACCAAGCTCTCCCAGCCGATCCAGCACCAGCTCTCCCAGCTAGACACCCTTGACCCACCTCCCACACGATGACATCACAAACACCACAGTTGACACTAGGTGAGGCTGCCCTCAGTGTTATCGGAACTGCCGGTCTGCATGGGCTAGCAGTTAGTTTACCCCGCCCTCCTTCCACATCCTGTCAGACCACCCTCGGTGTTTCCTCCATGGGTGCAGCTCCAGGCAGGGCCTTGGTCCCTGGGCCCACAGGACGTAGCAGACCAAGCTCTTCCAGCCGGTCCAGCGCCAGCTCTCCCAGCCATCAAACGAAGACAAAACTTAGACATGGACAAAGACACTGCATGGAAGATACTGGGTGAGGCTGCTGCAAATGTGAATTCACACCACCATCTTCCCACACCGGCACTGGGCGGGGGACGCTGCAAACGTGAATTCACGTTTTTTTGAATTGATTTTGATTGATTGCTCGTTGCAAGACATTTGATGTTAGGGGACAAAAATTAGGCTTTGCTTCTGATTGTCAGACAATATTGAGAGCTAAAAAAAAAAATGCCATGGGTGTGTAAGAACAAATTTGTATGTATATGAACAATTGCTGAATGAGGCCCAATATTAACATGTTTGTGTGTAAACTACTGTAACTGCTCCTGGAAACTGTTTTTGAGGCGGTTTTCTGGCACAGCTGCACCTACCTACTAGCAAGGTGCAAGGAATAAGAATCAAGGGAATGCACGCACACTTGCAATACTGGGAACTAGCGCTTTCATTAAACCAATATGGCCATTGTCAGGGTCATGAAAAAGCACATACACAAGTTCATGTAAACACAAGTGGAATTATAACATCAACCAAGGAAATGACAAGTCAATAAATGACCTACACACAAAACAACGTACATAGCCATGTAATAATGTGACAATTCAACTGTTGATAATGTCCAATGATGTGGGATCAAGAAGAATTGAAGATAATTTCCTCGCTTATGGTATTTTAGAAAGTCGTGTAGCTCCTGTGCAGATGCTTGTAAAAATCACAAGCTTGTCAAACAAACACAAATTTTCTATGGGCGTCCGTGTTTTCCCAAACAGAGTCACCAGCCTGGAACTACCGACTTCCAATAAAATACATTGTAACATCAGTTTTACCCCATTGTTTTATGTGCAGACAATCTATTGACTTGTGACTCCACGGTCTTTGGCTTTATTTGTGGTTTTTATTGTTACTGTGCAGTATGGTTTAACCTAACCACTTAACTATCCTAGTACTAGGTACCTATTTATTCTATTTATCCTTTTTTTTTTGCCTGGCAATTATTGATTTTATGCTAACATTTGTCATTTTATGTCCGTGTGTGGCCTGCCATTCCAAATCCCTGTATACTCCGTGCATTTGAGTTTAAAAAGTAATTCTTATTCAGATGGGGAAGGCCACATGCCGCGACATATTGGTTTTTACCAGTAATGCAGCTATCAAAGAAAGTTCCATCAGCTCATCTGGACACAACGTTAATTGAGAGAAACATTTCATCACTCATCTAAATGACCTCTCCAGTCTCAACTGACTGCAGGTACCCCCACCCTTATAAACAATACAGTGGCATAACGACCGAAACTGACGATCGATTTCATATGCAAATATGGGCGTGACCCGGCAGGGGTGTCAAACTCCAGGCCTCGAGGGCCGCAGTGTCTGCAGGTATTTGTTGCAACCATGCACTACACCACCTGATTAAACTAGTTCCTTTCCCTCCTTGATCCAGGAGGTGAGCTAATTAGTTAAATCAGGTGGTGTAGTGCATGGTTGCAACAAATACCTGCAGACACTGCGACCCTCGAGGCCTGGAGTTTGACACCCCTGAACTAGAGTAACAATGGCCATGTGTACAATTCATGGAGGATTGGGGAATGGTTGCAATCACAGATAGTGACAGATGTACTCTTAACCCCCCCTCCCCTCGGTTCAGGGACGGTCGTTCCCACTTCACATAGATGGCCTCTTTGACTCCAAAGCGGGAACGACTGTACCTGAACCGAGGGGGCTAAGAGTACATCTGTCGCCATCTTACAATGCTGTGATTGCAACTATTCCCCAATCCTCTGTAAATAGTACACATGGTCATTGTAACTCTAGTTAATGGTCACGCCCAAATTTACATATGAAACCGATCATTGGTTTCAATCGTTGTGCCACTGTATTGTTTGTAAAGGTGGGGATACCTGCAGCCAGTTTAGACTGAAGAGGTCACTTAGATGAGTGATGAAACGTATCTCCTACTAAACGTTGTGTCCAGATGAACTGATTCACATCTCTGGGATTTCCTTACCTGGATTCTTGAGCGTGCATCAAGACAAGTAATGCAGCTCGATCCCAGTATAGCAGGTGTGGTGAGAATTGCGTTGAGAGGCCGTGATGCTGCTCGAGGGAGCCGGTCTGACACTGGGAGCAGCCAGCAGTATTCTGATATGCTGTGGGTTGACAAATAGCTGCACGTCTCTTTCCTACCCTTCCTTATCTCCTAAGCATACGTGACAAGTGCAGTGTGGAGAGCCATTTAGTTGGCTGACATGAGGGGAATTGCTGGAGGAAACAGAAGGTCTGGAAAAGTAAACCTGAGTGAAATGTTATTCGGATATGGTTCCTGTTTCAGCCCAGTTGGCTGATGTTTGACATGTCTGGACAATTACGATAGTGGCAGGTGAATGTCAGTCACAATCGCATCAAATTACATTGTCAGTCACATTAAAAGCAAACTTAACTGAATTTAATTTGAAATGCCTTATTTTATATGGCCATGTGGCATCCTTATTAATGAATAGAAATGGTGAAAAGCATTTTGAGATGATTGATGTGCGTTTTGGACAGCAGGTCAGATACTAACATTCAGACAAAGGGACACCTACATACATAGAGAGACGTTTTATTCTGTATGTGAGGAAACATGTAGTGACCCTGTCGACTCGGGGCTGAATGCTGCCATAGTCTTCTGCGTGTCTCTAAAGGACTCCAAGAAGACATAAAAGAGATATTTAATGGTGGACTGCTCTGTCCTGCAGAAATTAAAGATATTATCAAGTGTTTGATATGACATTTGACTAACCCTTTAATTCATTAAGCAGAAATAACCTTGCAATATACAGATAAAGTAGATGTAAAAATGGTAAATAGACTGCATTTATATACAATGCTGTTCTAGTCTACTGACCACTCAAAGCCTCCTGATGGCGGAGGCTGCCATGCAAGGTGCCAACCTGCTCATCAGGAGCTGTTAAGGGTTCTGTGTCTTGCTCAAGGACACTGACATGCTCTCTGCAGGAGCTGGAGATTGAACCAGCGACCTTCCGATTACTAGACAACCCACTCTACCTCCTGAGCCATGCTGTGATTGAACTACGATGACTGATACTGAGTAATTTATGAGAAAAGTATTATATAAAACAGTAGATTAGTATCTACTAATTATTAGTATAAGATTATAATATATTATTAATTACAATTAACTAATTAATTATGATTGTTACTAATAATTACTAATAATTACTAGCAATAATATAATTGTATATAATATATGAATATAATAAAAATGATAATAATTATTAATTAAGTATATTTTTTCGTATAAGATGTTATAATGTGGTGTTAAATATAATCCACATCAAACACTTTATCGGATAAATTTACAAATCACATTGAACTAAACACAAGTATTTTGAGTACTTTGTAACACAGAGATAGAAAGTTTTATCTGTTAAACTTGAATATAAGGTGAATATTGAATGTCCTGCTGTCTTTACTATGGTTACGTTGTTCTGCAAGATTTCCAATATTCATCTTCAAACATTCATCATCAAACTAGAGATATAGACAAGCCCCTATTTTACTCCTCTATTATGCAGTAATGACCACTCATCATAGTTCAGTTACATTCGTTTTGCTCATATATTTCTGCACAATGACCAGCCTACAATCTCAAGGGTTATTGAAATTTGTACCTAGTTGAACCACAGTGAACAGCTGCCCCGGTAAAGTCTTGTCCCACAAGAGACTTATTCAAGCCAAACTTTTACAACTTGTCAGGTTTGTTTTACTGATCTCTTCAATGGCCCTGTCACTTAAGGTAAAGGTGATTAACAGAAGATAGAGAGAGACGTGTTCTGGAATAGAGAAACAGTCTGGAAGAGTGTCTGGACATTCTTATGGATATTCATATCCATCACGCCCCTTCACTTCTTCCCTTCTCTTCTCCCTCCTGTCCTCCGCTGTCCTTCTCTGCCCTCTCTCACCCTTTCATCACACATCTCTCTCTCTCTCTCTGCTTGTCTCATCCCCTGTCATATAATACCATTCCCTGTGTACTGCAACCTCTTTTTTATTAATTTGTACTTGGCACCAGCTTTCCAGCCTTCCACCTCTCTGCCCATCACACTGCTCTCATCCTTTCATTCTTATTCCCTTTCGTTTTTGCCTCCCTCTGAAGCCCTCCCTCTCATGTGGGCTGTTGTGCAGTCCCTCCCCCCTCCCACTCCATTCATTCATCCGCCCTGGCTTCTCTCTCTCGACCATCATCAGTCTCTCTCCCTACCTCCTTCTCCTCTGTGCTATCAATCTATTCCATCACTTCTGTTTCTCACGCCCTCCCCTCATCCCTCCCTCCCCTTAGTCTAGGGTTTCTGCCCTAGCGGATTAATCCTCTGTGATGAGAGAGAGCGAGAGAGAAGGAGAGAGAGAGAGAGAAATTGCAGCTGGGATTATGGGGGATGCAGGGATAAAAATCTATGATCTCATTGTTTAGACGAGTTACACAAATTTGGCGTTGATGTGTGAGTGTGTGCATGCGCGCACAAAGTTTTATCCTCTAATGACTGGGAATTTGCCAAGAAGGTCCCGCAAGCAGCGGAATGCCGGGAAAACCATACATGTGGCCTCAGCCGTGGTGAAGGGAGGGAAGATAAATGAATGGATGAAACAATTAAATAATTTATTATTGCCATGGACAGGTTGACAGGCATGGAGGTTTGGACAATTCAGGTGTTTGGCATGAGAGAGGAAGATGTAGAGGACAGGTAGAGATGGAAATGGATGATCCACTGTGGCGATCCCTAATGGGAGCAAGGAGAAGAAGATGAAGAAGAATCTACGTCACAACATTAAAATGCACTACATCATATAAATGGGTGGACTGGTTTAGAGAGAAGGGTATTGAAAATAGAGGGTTACAATATAAACAGAGAATGCAATTCAGAAGAGTAGTGTTATGTCACAATTGCAAAAGCTTCAAACTAGACTGTGGATCTGATGTCAAAATCTGATGTCAAAGCAAATTATCAAGGAAATGCCAGTTACACGTGTACCATTTATCAACAGATCAGTCAGGGATTTTTGTAGTATGTTGGTTTTATTTAGTTACACAGAATTTCAACCTTGTGTGACCACTGGATAGACATGGGTGTAATTCAATTTCACTGCTATGCAGATGACACCCAGCTCTATCTATCTACCAAGCCTACTTCCTCAATCCCGTATAGACCCTTTTACAGTTGATAAACAGTGATCACGTGATTTAGTATGCGTGCACATTTTGGCAAGAAAAATGGTAAAAACTAGGGCGAAAAAGGGGAAAAGTTAACAAAAACAGAATTAACTTACCCAATATAAAATGGGCGCCACATACGCATGCATGTTTAATGATGTCTTTAGTCCAGTCCACTCGTTTTATTGCTTGTAGCCACAGTCTTCGCCTGTTTGCATTGAACGGTCTTTTCCCTGATGGAATGCGGCAGAAATTAATACCTTTAGTTTTGCTAGACCTGTTCTGGCAACCCACAACACAACAAGATGACATTGAAAAATGTAAATATCAATCGATCAAAAATCCACTTGCACTCTGCATTGACTGGAGATGGAGAAGTTGCCCCTTTTGCTGCCAAAATGCGTGCACGTACTATGTGTGACGTAGGTCATAAAAGGGTCTATTGACGACTGCAGTTATATCCTATTTGGTCTTCCTCTCAAGTGTCTTCATAAACTTCAACTGGTCTAGAATTCAGCTGCCTGTATCATTACCAGAGGTTCTTCATAGATTATACCACTCTTATTCTTCAGCAACTTAATTGGCTCCCTGTTAAATACCGTTTGGACTTCAAGATTCTGCTTCTCACCTTAAGGCCCTTAATAACCTAGCTCCTTCGTATCTTTCAAAATTCCTTCATATCAATACCCCCTTCCGTACTCTCAGATCCTCTTCTGGCATCCAACTCACTACACAATCTGCCTGGTTGACTACCAGGGGGTCTGTAGCCGTCAGTCATTCTGCCCCCGCCTCTGGAACTCGCTCCTACAAGACATTCGCAATATTGACTCTCTTCCATCTTAAATTCAATTCAATTTATTGTCATTAAAAACAATGTATAGGCACATATGTAAAAACAAAATGAGGGCTGCAGCTTCGCCAAACAGTGCAAGACAGACATAGACAAACATAGCAAACAGTATAAGATATATACAAATGAAGACTAAAAGCCAAAGATAAAAAAAGAGCATTAGTATAAACATATCTACAGACATCCAGGGCGTAGCCAGGTTCAGATGGGTAACAGCTTGGGAAAGAAGCTGTTTTTGAGCCTGGTAGTACGGGCTCTGAGGCTGCTGTAGTGCCTCCCAGAGCACAGGGGGGAGAACAGTCCATGGTTGGGGTGGGTGGGATTGCTGCTGATGCTGAGACCTCTTCGAAGGCAGCGTGTGTGATAAATGTCTTTTATGGTTGGGAGCTGGGTACCGGTGATATGTTGGGCCACCTTGACGACCTGCTACAGAGCTTTCTGGTCTACTGATGTTCAGTTGCTGTACCACACTGAGATAAAGCTGGTCAGGATGCTCACTCTGGCGCAGTGGTACAAGTTGGTGAGAATTTTGGAAGTATAGATGGGCGCTCCCCAGCCTCCTCAGGAACTGCAGGTGTTATTGGGCCTTTTTCACAAGGCCCTGGGTGTTTGATGTCCAGGAGAGGTCCTCGCTGATGTGGACTCCAAGGAGTTTAAAGCTGGAGACACGCTCCACTTCCACCCCATTGATGTGTATGGGGGAGTGACTGCAGCTTCTAGACGTCCTGAAGTCCACAATCAGCTACTTTGTCTTCTGCACATTGAGGACAAGATTGTTGGTGGTGCACCGTGATGTGAGGTGCTGAATCTCGTCCCTGTAGGCCGTCTTGTCATTGTTGGTGATACAGCCTATGACTGTGGTGTCAACCGCAAACTTAAATTAACTATTACATTTGAAGGGTGAGTTGGCAGGCAGTCGTGGGTAAAGAAGGAGAAAAGGAGGGGGCTCAGAACACAGCCTTGAGGGGCGTCTGTGCTGAGGGTCAGGGTCTTCAAATCCCATCTCAAAACATACCTTTTCAAGATGGCATATTTGGTCTGATCCCGACTTGAATGGTTACACCCACATTCAGGTTTGCACTAATTATGATTTTTACCTATCTGTTTTGTTAACTTTTAGTATACTCCTGCTTTGTTTGAGTTTATGATGTCTTATACATTGCTGCTTGTTTTTAACTGTTTTGTAGGTGTCCTTGAGTGCTTTCAAAGGTGCCCATAAAATGCATTATTGTTGTTATTATTATTATTATTATTATCATAACAATTTTATGTATATATACCCACATATTTATGCTGGAACCAACTGCCAGTGAAAATCTCATTTCAAGATACTATTAAGATGCTTACCATGTTTGACATGTTGGGGTCTGTTAGAGAGAGGCACCTAGGATTCATACACACAGGTTATAATGAACTCTGTTTATGTGGACTATTATAGACCTTAGGCTGAGTGGATAGTTGAATGCCAATGAGGCCTTTAACAATGCAGACACATACACACTTTATCTTAGGCTTTTTCTTTCATGCACACACACACACACACACACACACACACACACACACACACACACACACACACACACACACACACACAGTGCCTTACACCTGAATTGTGACCTTGGGCTGTATTGTTATTCATTGGTGGACAGTGGCAAGCATGCAGCCTGCCTTTTCTCCTCTTATCTCTATTGGACACAAACTAACAGCATGATGTTGGCGGTTCTCCTATCTCTCCACATTGGAATGAGCATCGCAGTTCTAAATCAGCCAAGTGGCCAGATCAGACATCGGCTTTGGAAGATAGAAGAAAAGTTCAGCTTCAGACCCTAAAAAAGATCGGTACATCACATTTGAACAGAAAGCTTCACTTTTTATTTTTTTGACTGTACAACCAACCTTGCCTGGGTCCAGGCCTTTCAATCTGCCCACTCCACTGAGTTGACTGATTCTGGTCTGGCATCATGACAAGAAATGGTGGTTTCTTGGTTGAAGAAGAGATTATCCAATGACTGCGCGGGGGGGGGGGTAATGATTAGCCAATCAGCATCTCGGGCAGGACTAACACCATTGTCAAGCTGTGCGCCAGAACCAAGGAGGAGAAATGATGTAAGTTATTAACTACGGATCTATGAGACCGAAAGATGACCGTCACTACGATCTAAACAGAATGATGGCCTTCATTCCACCTACTATCGAGACCTTATGTAAACAATGTCATGCCCATTATCCCAGCTGCTGAACTTCCCACAGAGTTGTCCTCTTACTTTGAACGCCTCAGAGTGTTCCAAGTGACAAGGATAGTGATGGTCATCCTTCAATCTCACAGAGCCATATTTACATTCATTACGATCTGTTTCAACCTCACTCTGACCATCACTATGGTCTAAATGGGTGACTCATACTAAAAGAGAGTGGAGGAACAGAAGACTCTTAATTGTCCGAACCTCGCTGGGCAACATATGTCAGAACAGCAGTGCTTACTGAGGTTGAACAGGTCACATCAATTCTGTAAAATTTTGCAAATGTACATGATGTAGACCATGATGCTGCAGCACAAATGTCTCCCAAAGGAACACCTTCAGTGCAGCTCATGAAGTAGCTACACATCTGGTTGAGTGGGCTCATATCCCTGTAGGAACTAGAAGCCCCTGTTCTGCGTAAATATGGGAAATGACATCAACTAACCAATGTGACAAACACTGCCTAGAAAGTGGTAAGCCCAGTTCTGCATTTCCATATCAGAAAAATCTGTGAATGAGACCTCCTTAGAGGCTGAGTATGTGTTACATAGGCACACAATGTCCTAACTGGACACAGGGTGAGCAACTTCTCCTGCTCTGCCTGTAAGGAGTAGGGTTGAAACTGATTCACCTCCAGTACCTGATTCATAGACTGAGAATTAAGTTCTTTTAGCAAAAAGGCAGGATTAGGCCAAAGTGACACCCCTGTGCCACTGCCCTCCAGTGTATACAGTCATCACTAGCAGAGACAGCACACAGCTCTCCAACCCGTTTCGCAGAACCAAAAGAAAAGCTGTCTTGAGAGAAAAACTCTCTAGTCTGTGTCAGCAATAGGCTCATGTGGGGCCTTAGTGAATTGTTTCAAAAGAGGCAAGTACCAGCCTGGTGCCTGCCAGGTACGGCCTGGACACAAGGAACCGGTATCCTTCAGAAACAGACACACTAAAGGATGTCAATCCAATGGCAGGCCAATGGTCCTCCCATGAAACGCTGAAATGGGTGAGGCATAAAACTTAATTTTACTGGCTGCTTTGCCTTGGTCCAACTGAGCCAGCAGAAAGAAAAGGGCAAGCGGTACAGAAAAGGCTACTGGGTCAACATTCATGGCCCAACACCAGTCTGAAAAGATTCTCCACCTTAGGCTGTAATTCGCTCGAGGAGATGGAGCTCTAGCATTGCTCAATATCTCGCGGACAGTCTCATCTAACTATTGATAGACGGCTCTGCAGAGGCCAGACCCACAAGTGCAGGGCAGCTGCGTTTGGGTGCAGAATCTGCCCATCTATCTGCAAGAGAAGGTAATCCTTGACAATGTAACTATAATCTAATTACGTGTTTTTTCAAATGTAATCTTATTACATAATCACAATTATATGTAATCCATTACTACCCGGTGCTGTATAGAGGTGCTGTCTGTGCTCGTCAGCACATGCTTGTGACGTATGAATGGCAACAAGCTCCTGTCCCTGAGAGTGTGATGAATAGCCCTTAGTTCAGAAAATTTATTCTGATGACCAAGGGGGCTCCCACCTGCCCCACTGTCCTGCCCTCCCAGACGGCTCCACAGCCCATCAGTGACACATCTTTTGTGATTATTGTCCTTCTGTAAGGCAGGTTCCCAAGTGGGGTTCCTCTGGGAAGGAAGTCGCTGGCTCTCCAGTGACATGTAGGACTATGTCACAAGTAGCATAATCTTTCTGTCCTTTTTTGGATGGAGATAAAATGAGTTGAACCATCACTGTATGGGACATGCCCTCAGCAAGCCCAAAGGAATCAACACCGATGCTTCTGCCATCAATCCCAGCAGCTTCTGAACCCTGTGAGCAGTCAAAAGCCTCCCTAGTCTGACGTTACTTAACACTTTCTCCAAACTCTACCCTCTGGGGAGGTAAACATGCATTCTTTGTCACTGAATTGAAGTGGAGACCCAAGAAATTTTACCTGTTGACGAAGCTGCAAATTGCTGTTCTTCCAGTCCACTGTGAACTCCGGGGACTGTACATGCATCAGTGCATCAGCATCATCTCTGTCCTGGATTACGTGATCTAGAGAGGGGGCCCAAATCAACCAGTCGCCCAGATATGGCAGAATTTTGAGACCCTGTAACTTAAGGTGGGCTAAGGCAGCCAGGATCACCTGAGTAAAAATCCTTGGTGCCAGTGACAGGCTGAAGGGCAGCACTCAAAATTGGAAAATTTGGCCTTGGAAAAGCAAAGCAGAGAAAAAAGCCTGTGCTCTGGACATATTGGGACATGGAATTATGCATACTTTAAGTCGGGGGATGTAAACCACTCTCTTCCACTGATGCCCTCATTACTAGTTTTGTATGCATCATTTTGAATGAGAGTACTTTCAGATATCAGTTGAGGTGCCTGAGATCCGAGAACAGGCCGATGACTACCATCTTTTTTTGGAACTATGAAATAGGTGGAACAAAATCTAGTCTGCTGTGTGCTGGGAGGCACCTTTGAAATGGCTCCTTTTTGCAGTAGACCTTGTACTTCCTCTATCAATACGGGTTCTTGTAGTGGGTTCTTGATGATGGTCATTTAGAGTGCTGAAAAAAAAGGGGGGGCACCGCCAAAACTGCAGCCAGTACCTGTGAGCTGTTGTTGATAAAACCAATGGGTCCGACACAACTCCCTCCCAACTTGCCCAAGAAAGTTGGGAGGGACACTCGATGACTGTCCCTTGACCCCTATGCAGGACCGCCATTTTGGCCTGCACCCCTGCCTGAGCTCTTCTGCTTCCCATCCCCTCAGAACTGAAGCTTCTGTGGTTTTGTGGCAGAATTTTGACCGTGGGCATGAAAGCGCTGTTCCTGAACCCAAGCAGGGCCCCCACTGACATGCCTTGGCTAGACAGGCTGCTGTAGCTTTTGAGTGCTCTGAACCCTGTTTGAAGGCCGGGGCTGGCTTGCAGCAAGCCCATTGGACAGTTTTCCTCATTGTAATAGAGTGCTCAGCCCTATCCAGCACACCCTGAGAGCCAATATGAAAGACTTGACCAGTAATTACTGGCAGATTCCTCAGTTAATTTCTTACAGCATCAAGCAAAAAGCAAAAATCTAGGAAAAGGAAAAACGGAAGAGCAGGAAGTTGTTCCCACTTTTATAGTGCAGGAAGTTCCACCTCCGGGGGTCATGACATTGTTTACATAAGGTCTTGAGAGTAGGTGGATGAAGGCTGTCATTCTATTGAGAGACCGTAGTGATGGTCAGAGTGAGGTGGAAACAGATCGACAATGGTGACCGCTATAGACAAGATAAATGCTGTTATCGGGGCTGTTCTAAATCAGTTAACAGTACCAACCGCTTGTAAATCCGAACAGCACTCTGCGTTGAAGGCATTTATTGAAAAGGGAGATATTTCTTGCGTTCTCCCCACTGGATTTGGGAAGAGACTCATCTACCAACTTGCCACTCTGGTACTTGAGGAAATGGGCTGGGAGAAGAAAATAGTTAATTACGTTTCCTTTATTAATCCCCTTGGGGAAATTAAGTTACTGCAAATTAACCCATCCTAGCTGTCATTTGTGTAGCTATGAGAAGTGGGCTGCCGCCTTAATGCTGTGCCCGGGGACCAACTCCAGTTCTTTTCCCATTGCCTTGGTCAGGGACACAGACAGGAGTATAAACCCGACCTACCATGCATGTTTCTTTTGATGGTGGGAGAAACCGGAGCACCTGGAGAAAACCCACCGCAGACACAGGGAGAACATTCAAACTCCACACAGAGAATGACCTGGGATGACCCCCATGGTTGGACAACCGCAGGGTTCGAACCCAGGACCTTCTTGCTGTGAGGTGACAGCGCTAACCACTAGGCCACTGTGCCGCCAAGTGGTTGATATTTCTCCATTACTTGTGCTAATAGAGGACCAAATCAAGAAAGCTGCGAAGCTTGATTTGACGGCGATGCAGCTTGGTCTGCACATCGACAGGCACATTTTAAACGGCTAATGCTCCCTTGTGTTGACTTAAAAATGATGTTAGATTCAGGGGGATATGTTGGGTCTCTTGTGATTGGTTAGGGAAAATTGAACTCCCCTCCCCCACAGAAATCAAAGTGGCGGCAATGTCCGACTGAAGATGGAAATGGACGGTAATGAGTTGACAATTCCATCTAATATCAGACAACACCAGCCCTCTCATACCACTTCTAAGCCATCCCAATTTCTGAAGGGCTTGTGTGTAGTTTGCAGAGTGTTGGTTACGTCAGATTTCTTGTTTGACAAGTAAGTTTGCACATTCAAGAGATTTGACTCGATGGAACGCCAACACAAAACATAACCTAGATTGAGGGTTAAAAAGGGACATAATGCAACAATTCAAAAGCAGGAAAATTGCCAAGAGCATTGGTGCAGCTAAGAATATCAAGTGGCAATAGAAAAAAATAAGTATCTTTCTACAGTATGCAAAACTGAAGGTAACAACAGAAAATCTTTTTTTCTTCTTGTATTTTTACCCATTTTTCTCCCCAATTGTATTTGGCCAATTACCCTACTGTTCCGAGCCGTCCCGGTCGCTGCTCCACCCCCTCTGCCAATCCAGGGAGGGCTGCAGACTACCACATGCCTCCTCCGAAACATGTGGAGTCACCAGCTGCTTCTTTTCACCTGACAGTGAGATGTTTCACCAGGGGGACTTCACGTGTGGGAGGATCACGCTATCCCCCCCCCCCCCCCGAACAGGTGCCCCAACCGACCGACCAGAGGAGGCGCTAGTGCAGCGACCAGGACGCATACCCACATCCGGCTTCCCCCCCACAGACACAGCCAGTTGTGTCTGTAGGGACGCCCGACCCAGCCGGAGGTAACACGGGGATTCAAACTGGCGATCCCCGTGTTGGTAGGCAACGGAATAGCCCGCCATGCCACCCGGACGCCCTCAACAGAAATTGTTCACAATAGAAATGAGTTTCACAGCCAAACTTCAGGACTGAGATGGTCATATATGGAGATGATGCTTTGTCAGTATTTTGAGACGGAGATCGTCAGAGATCAAATCCAATGAAACAGGAAGCGATCAGGCATGATCAGTAGTAAAGGTCTTTTACACACGAGGGTGTTCAACAAAAAAGCAACTATGGGGTTGTTTAATAAAACCTTTTTTTATTTGCACCCCAGCTTTACTGAATTGGATTAGTATCTTTCCCACAAATTTACTGGAGAGGGAAGGGGTTCATATCGCAGCAGGATCAGATCAGAATCACATTGCTGAACAAAATAAAGGTGAAGGCCGTAGTCTCGGTGGTATCTCTGCAAAGCCATGTGAAAAGAAATCTCATTTCACAATGTGACGTCCTGCTTTGATAAGTAAATGTTATTCTTATTAGATAATCAATATTGAGCGCTGTTTCCCCAAATAGGGACAAACAGCATTTTATGAGGATGTGCTACACACCGACTGAGTTTCAGAGCACAGTACCAGTCGTAGTATAGCGAGTACTTTGGTCTATATTCGGTGTCATTGTCAATTTGGAGGTGTTTGAACTGACAAATTAATGGATTTGAAAAAAACTCCAAGTTTTTTTCCCCCTGAGTTTGCAGCTTATTTCTACTGAGGAAAAAAATTGCCATGCTGTGATTGTATTTAGAAAAGTACATTACGTAAAAAGTGCATTGTGTATATATATGTGTGTGTGTGTGTGTGTGTGTGTGTGTAAATGGAAAAATGATAAAAATGTCCTTTTTATCTAATAAACGCCTTCAACTATTTTCATTTTAGAGACAGAATCAAACACGAGTTGCCAAAACATACTGATATTTGAAAAAAATGTAGGAATTGGATTCTCCTGTGTGTGTGTGTATGTGTGTGTGTGTGTGTGTGTGTGTGCGCGCATCTGTCTCTGTTCTCAGATAGGTTGTGACCAAACTAGAGAGATTTAAAGGGAGGCCTTTCATATCTTTATTGCCACCCTCAAAGCTGTTTGATCTGTGTGTGTGTGTGTGTGTGTGTGTGTGTGTGTGTGTGTGTGTGTGTGTTGTGTGCACATGTGTGCATGTGTTACTTTGTATGCATGTGTGTGTGTGTTCCTTTGTGTGCACTTGTGCGTGTGTTACTTTGTATGCACGTGTGTGTTCCTTTGTGTGCATGTGTGTGTGTGTGTGTGTTACTTTGTGTGTACGTGTGTTCCTTTGTGTGTGTGTTACTTTGTGTGCACGTGTGTGTGTGTGGGGGGGGGACGCCTGAGGGAGGAATATGGTCATCAAAGGTTCTTTGTGCATCAAAGCTGCCTTTTCCATTGCCTGACATAAAATGCTCCTGATTTCTGCCTCACCCACTTTGTCCTCAAACCGCCGGATAGGATAGAACACGGCCGGTGCCTCTCATTCACCAAACCCCCCCCCCCCAAAAAAAAACAAAAAACCCCAAACCCAAATAGTCCTATGAGGACTGAGGTTAATTCCTCAGCGGCCGTACTAATAGCATAGTCACATGGTGTTCCTGTGGACTAGGACGGTCCCGTCAATGTTTGCATAGATAACAAGTCTGATATTCAAAACCCCCACGAGGTGCATCCTGCCACACAGTCACGTGGGTTCATAAATATGGATCGGACTGTCTGAGAAGGTCCAAATAACCTGTATAAATTCTTAAAGCCTGGGTGGGTGTTCATCTACAACTAATTTGCCTCCGCCTCATTCAGCTGAAGAGGGTGAGATTGAGATGCAAATCCGGATGCGGCTTCATGGTCATCTGTGTTTATTTTGTTGGGCTGTGAGTGATTCCCTTTGTTGTTTTTTTTTTTGGTTGAGAAAACCCACTCTAATTGATGTGTAATGGTTACTATTTAAGGGGGTATGAATGCAGAAATGGACACACACACGCACATCAATTCAGATGTGCACATGTGAGTGCACTCAAACTATGTCAATGTCAAACTATTCCTGTGCACCATAAACAGACAGAGTGCAGTGTATGTGGGTCCACAATAAGTGCCTTCTCTGCTTAGAAGAAGATATCGTTTGAATGTTGTGCAGTTGCACATCAAAGACTTACCTACACATGTCAGCCAATCCCCTGGATCATCTCAGTGGCACAGTCAAATTATGTAGGTACTCACTAACACCACATAAGGTGGACAGCCGATGTGATTTGATGGGGCATATCCTGCAACTCTGAATGTGCACTAAGCTGTCATTTAGAAAGAGCTTGTCTAAATAAAAAAAAAAAGTAAATGCTGCAGAATGGTTAACGGTGACGTTTACATTCCCTCAGTGTACCGCATATTGGCAACTGTTTGGGTTTCGTTTTTTCGCTCCCACCATAGTGTGGCATCTCGTCCAACCTGCGTTCTCGTCTCTGTCATTCTGTTTAAGTTTAGGTCTGTTGTCCTTTGGGACATTCTGTGTCCAAAAAGGGTTTTATATGTACTCTCTGATGGGCCAAGCTGGTTTGAACATGGTGTCAGTATACTGGAGCCATTTGTCACGCACTTCATTCCCCGATCCCGTAAGCAGTCTAGAAATGGAAGACCTCTGAGAAAGAGTAGTCATGCCAAATACTTTGTTTGTTCCATGTACTGCAGTACTGTGCATGAAATGATGGTCGGTGAGGATTTTGCATCCATCCCTGGTCATGCCAAATACTTTGTTTGTTCCATATACTGCAGTACTGTACGTGAAATGATGGTCAGTGAGGCTTTTGCATCCACCCCTGGTCATGCCAAATACTTTGTTTGTTCCATATACTGCAGTACTGTATGTGAAATGATGGTCAGTTAAGATTTTGCATCATGCAAGACAAGAGGTGATGTCTTAGAACAGCAAAGCCGAGAATGAGATTGCCTTTCATTGCACGCCCAGTTGGGTTAAAATATATAATGTGCTGTGACAAACATAGTTTTCTGCTCTTTTGCATTCAGTTAAAGTTAGCTGTCACCACCGAACTTAGTTTGCAGTTTGTCCTTGGTCGCTTTGACGTATCCCCAGCAGGAGACGGGTCTTTTTTTGTTGCTTAACCATCTGTATACACACACACACACACGGGCATATGCATATAGTGTCAGAGGTTGAAGACAGGCTGTGTTTCTGTGTGTGTGTGCACGTGCATGTGCATGCGTCTGCGCTTGCATGCATATATGTGTGCATGCACGTGTGTTTTTAAGAAACAGCGAGAAGATGAGGGCAAGTGAGAATTCAACAACAGACAAACAGAGAAGTAACATTAAATAATGTGTAAAATGTGACTCTTGGCTGACTTCTGTTTGCGTGAAATACTTTGACTCCACTGGCGTACATGGAGCAATCTATATCAGCAACAATATTCACGTCCTAATGTCGATATTTTTATTGTTATTATCAATTTGTTTTGTATTGTAACTGTACTGGGTAGATGATTGTGGCTAAAGTGGAACCAATGATTAGAATAGTCATTCTTATACAGTCCTTAATTAAGATAATTAATATTTAATTACACGAAGTATTACATGGTGTCAGAAGAGCGGACTCATCGTCTACCATTCGAAATGGATTCCTCAGGCGTTCCAATACCAAGATTGGATTGGGACTCGACCAATTTACCGGAGTCGTGGAGAAGGTTCAAGCTAAGTAGGGCACTCCAGATGTCCCTCTCCCCAGCAACGCCCTCCAGCTCCTCCTGGGGGATCCCAAGGCGTTCCCAGGCCAGATTGGACATGTAGTCCCTCCATCAAGTTCTGGGTCTACCCCGGGGTCTCTTCCCAGTTGGCCATGCCCGGTAAACCTCCAAAGGAAGGCGCCCAGGAGGCATCCTAATCAGATGCCCGAACCATCTCAACTGGCTCGCTCGCTCAACTGCCCGAACCAGTTGAGATGGTTCGGGCAGTGCAACACAAAAGACAAAAACACATATCCAAAACTACAAGAACACACATATCCAAACTAACATATATATCCAAACTAAGAACACATATATCCAAACTGATTTATGATCCACGTATTTGATTTGGCAAAGATTTTACACCGGATGCCCTTTGTGACGCAACCCTCCCTATTTATCTGGGCTTGGGGACCGGCACTAAGAATGCACTGGCTTCTGCATCCTCAGTGGCTGGTTAACACATATATTTAAGGAGCACATATGTCCAAACTAAGAACACATATAGCCAAACTGAACACATATCCACACTAAGCAAAGAAAAAAAAATAATCAATGTTCAAGAGAATGAACACCAGCCAGGATGACTGTCGGAACTGCTTGGGCTAGTAGTTAGCGTAGCATGCTCCACTTCCGCTTCCTGTCAGACTGCCCTCAGTGTTTCCTCTTTGGGCGCAGCTCCAAGCAGGGCCGTGGTCCCTGGGCCCCCAGGATGCAGCGGACCAAGCTCTCCCAGCCGATCCAGCGCCAGCTCTCCCAGCCATCAAACGAAGACACAAATTTAGACGTGGACAAAGACACTGCGTGGACGGTACTGGGTAAGGCCACTGCAAACATGAGTTCGCGCCGCCATCGTCTAACACCGGAAGCGGTGTAGTAGTAGTAGTACGTGTCGTAAGAGTCAGTGCCTCCGGGATTTCGTGATCGCAACAATTAACGCAAATTCAGCCAATCCCCGTGAATTCTGTGCGACCTTGCAATTGACCAATCATCGTAGTTTCCCGCGTGTTTCACCAATCATAGCAATCCCCCCGCGCAAACCTTGGCGCACTACGTCACCGAACTCACTTCCTCGTATGTGGTTGTGAAGATGCAGACGTGTGGCGCGACGAACGTCTCACATTTACCAACTAAAATTAGTGCCGAAGACCGTGCAGGGCAGTTCCCCGATGTTCTTGCACGAAAGAGGGGGCAAAGTGTTTTGTACCACCTGCAACGTTGCGGTGGAACACCAACGAAAACCATCGACTGACGATCACCTTTCTTTCGCAAGACACCCCCGGAGAACGGCTGAAATGCGTGGACCACAGACGAGACAACTCACCACAGAGGCTGTGGCGTCCAGATGTGTTGCAAGCGCGGGGAGAATGACGGTGGGTTAGATTCCATGTGCATGGTTAGTGGTGAGGTTCTGTGCAGTTTTAACTTGTAAGCTTGTTTGGCTGCTTTGTGGACTACCCCCCTAGGTGCACTTCGTCATTAACAGATAAAGCATATTTTGTTAGAATTTTTGTAACCCTGAGGCTTTTGTGGTAAATTAACTTAAAACCCCCAGAGCAGTGTGGTTTTATTTACACTGGAACAAGTTGCTTTCGATTTTTAGTGAATTTAAAAAAAATATATAATAAAAATAACGCAACTGTTTTTGCAATTTTCACTTGCTCCCGCAATTTCTTTGCAGAAAAAAATCAGCTATAAACATCACAACATGCATTGCAATTTTTTTTTTAAGAGAAACTGCTGCAAAATCAGGCATTTTTAGGCCGCAACAATCCCAAAAAAAGCCTGTGAAATCCTGGTGTGCATTACATGTACCCTACTAGCAAATAAATGTGTTGGTCATCCTCCTTAAATTGCTGTTTCATGATGCAGGCACACCAAGCCCCCTGCTTGGTTTTGTTTTTTCCTCGCGCGCTTTCCTTCAGTCATTTCATTGGCTCTCCCAGAGATACTAAGCCAGCGGTTACTCACCTGTTCAGAGCATGACCATGTTGTAGTTCAGGGCAGTCCGTTAGCTGGGGCAGGAGGTGAAGTCTCTGTTACCTTCAAGTGTGAGCAACTCGCTTTGTTTTAATGTATTTAGAAAAACTCTGTGGATGAAACTTTCAGACTACCGCGTGCTAATTGAGTGCAGATTGTCAAAGAAATGGTCCTTTTTCTGGAGGGGGCGTGTCTAACTGCGTGAGAACGATGGTGTGTGTGTGTGTGTGTTGATGTGTACGTGCATGCTGAAACACAGCAATGAAAACTGAGCTGAGAGACGGGGTCTGTTTCCGCCAGCATCCCGTCCTGCAATGCAATGGCAGCTTTTCACTGCCCATCACTTCCACCCCCCCCTTTCTCTCTCTCTCTCTGTCTCTCTCTCTCTCTCAGTTGTACTCAGCAAACTTCCTTCCTTTAGCCTTGTAGCTTCGCTCTCTCTCTCTTTGCCCCCCCTTCATTTTATATCTCTTGCATAGTGAAGTGATTGCACCCCCCCCCCACTGACACACACACACACTCCTCTGCCCTGCTCCGATCAGCGGAGGAGAGCGGCGGTAAGCCGGAGCCAGAGAGCATCCGTCATCCGCTCGCTTCGTCACTCCTTCCTTCAACCCCCCCAACCCCAACCCACCTCGACCTCTGTTCCTCTCTCTCTCTCTCTCTCTCTCTCTCTCTCTCTCTCTCTCTCTCTCTCTCTCTCTCTCTCTCTCTCTCGCCTTCCTCTCCCATTCCTCCGTTCCTCAGCCTCCCCCTCCCTCCCTTTCTCCGGTCTCTTTTCTCCACCCGGGTTGCACGCCTCCTCGGTCACAGTGCTGTGAGCGCGGCAGCGATGGAGAGGATGCGCAGAGGGCTTGCCACAGCCCCCATCAAGCCAGATGGAGAGAGAGCAAGTGGCCAAAAAGGCTGACTAGTCCCAAAGAGAAGGAGAGAGAGAGAGAGAGAGAGAGAGAGAGAGAGAGAGAGAGAGAGAGAGAGAGAGAGAGAGAGAGAGAGAGAGGTGGGATTGCACGAGACCCTCACTCTGCTCTTTCATCACTGAAGTGCACAGCTCTGCGGGAAGACCGGGAATCAGATTGACTGTGAACTGGTCCGAGCCAATCAAACTGGTGGTAGTGGGGAATGGGGGACGGAGGGGGGGGGGGTCCTTGTCACCTACTGAGTTTGTTATTTTCTTTTTTTCTGAAATGCTCTCACCAAACTACGAGTCCAAAAGGCTCACGTTGAACGCTGATCATGGATCCGGGGTGAATTTCAAGATTGAAAAAGGATTTGGATGTGGATGTGGATTAGACTGCTGATGTGGAGCGTCTGAGCTTTGGGAAGCGGCATGCTGTAGCTTTGGACACATGGACGCGTTTGGTTTCTCCAGGACGGCAAAGCTGTCAGGGTGAGTGTGTGTGTGTATCTGTATCTATATTTGTGTGTGTGTGAAGGTTTTGTGAAAGCATGCCGGAGAGGAGAAAGTGAGCGATGCCGATGGTAAATTTGCTGACAGAGACTCTGTATTCATGAGAGTGAACAAAAGCGGCACTAAAAATCACCTCAACAAGTGAAACAGGACATTTTTCCATTTGAAATTTTTTTCCTTTTACATGCAGAAATCTATTTACCCATAACTTCAGTTGTTCCCGGGGAATTTTGCACCGCATTCCTCTCGTGCTTCATTCATCTAATCTGTTGTCAGGAATCATAAGACGTCCTCTCCGCTGATTTTAAGAGCGGCATTCCTGAAATGCAGTTGCATCATGCGAAATTTTTCTCATTCCGGCAGTTTATTCGAATAGGGAATTTTGGGGGAAAGGGTGAAGGATGGTCGAACCACAGTGGTTTTGGCATCGACCGCACGGTGTGTTCAGGCCACGTCCGTGTGTCTCTTACACAATGGTTTCATCCTCGCTGATGGAATGACTTGTGCATCTGAGGGATTTGGGCAGAGGCTAAGATTACATCTGCAAGAGAGAAGAAACGAAGAGGGAAGGTGAAAGCATTTTGCATGGCGTCCCAGCTGCACAGGCGTCGTTGACCCGTTCAGTATTCCCGATATGTTGTAGCCGATGAATCCTCCGCATGTGGTTGGCGTGAGCCGGTACATCCCAGACTGAGCCCTCTCCGCTGGTTTATTTGCAGTGTTTGAGACCGGTACTTTTTTTCCTCCTATTTGTGAGATAAAGTATCACTCGCTCATCTCACTCCTTATCCTAATAGAGCAAGGGAACAGAAAAGTAAAGACGGGCTGGGAGACGGGTCAGGAAGAGTTATGGAGTTTTGACCAAGATAAAGATAGTAGAAGAGGAGGTAGACATCGGAGACGGTAAATGTTGTGGCACAGGGAGGACTGTTTCGTAATGTGGAACGGTGCATAGTACGGAAGAGATTGGCAGCTTAAAACTTGGCTTCGGTCTCCGAGATGGAACAACTCCCCCGACACACACACACATACATACACACACACACTCACAATCGCACATGTCAACAACACATCTTCATGGAACCATCCCCTCTCCACACCCTACATCCTAAAGTTTTTCCAACTCCTCCCAGGACCCTTGTTGCCATGCAACACTATGGCTGATGTGGCTTTCCCCATATCCCAGTGTCAGGGAGAAAGACAGTGACGGGTTCACGTTGTCCTTGTTGGGGTTCATTCAGTTGTGCTCGAGTCGAGTGTTCGGGTCAGTTTGCGTAAAATCCGCACCTTTCTTAAGAGTCGCATATCCTGAATGAACGACATGAGAATGGCCGCTTCAACGCAAAGAACAGCAGGTTTATGGTGGGCAGCACGGTGGCCCAGTGGTTAGCACTGTTGCCTCACAGCAAGAAGGTCCTGGGTTCGAATCCCAGGCCGTCCTAGGTCCTTTCTGTGTGGAGTTGGCATGTTCTCCCCGTGTCTGCATGGGTTTCTTGCGGGTGCTCCGGTTTCCTCCCACCATCAAAAAGACATGTATGTTAGGGTTAATACTGCTGTCTTGTGCCCCTGAGCAAGGCAATGGAAGGAAGAACTTGAGTTGGTCCCCAGGCGCTGCAGCTGCCCACTGCTCCTATACAATATGTTGGGATAAATGCGGAGAACACGTTTCATTGTAACCTGTACAAGGACAAAATAAAGTGATTTTCTTCTTCTTCTGAAACTGGGTGAGGCGTAGGGGCCTGGCTGTGAGGGTGCAGTGGTAGACTAAAGAGAAAACAGACTTTAACTCGAGGCTCCAGCGATGATGATGAATTCATATTCAACGCACACCAGTCCCTGATCACGGTGATTTTAGATGCCGCTCACCCCGCCGTGTACACCAGCCAAACACACACACACACACACACACAGTCTCATGGGTATGCAAACACATGATCCCTGACTTGAGTGGGGTCACATTGCTAAGCCCGCTAAACATGACTCACGGCAAATTTCTTAAACCTACACACTCATATGCATACACTCAATATATATATATATATGCACACTTGCAAGTGCACGCATGAGTTCCAGCGAGCATCTGGAGCGCTCCCCGTCCCATTCTGCCAGGATAATGAAAGGCGGAGAGAACAAAAGAGGAGAGGAAATGAGGAAAGAAGCGAGGAAACACAAAAATGAAGACAGAATGAAGTGTTCAGCTCCTCTCACCACCATCTATACTCTATACCTTGCACAGGCGTGGTCAATTTGACAGATTTTCAGATCATTAAAGGGAAATACCACTGAATTTCAACCCCCCCCCCTTTTTCTCCCTAATTGTATCCGGCCAATTACCCCACTCTTCCAAGCCGTCCCGGTTGCTGCTCCACCCCCCTCTGCCGATCCGGGGAGGGCTGCAGACTACCACATCCCTCCTCCGATACATGTGGAGTCGCCAGCCGCTTCTTTTCACCTGACAGAGAGGAGTTTCACCAGGGGGACGTACCACGTGGGAGGATCACGCTATTCCCCCCCAGTTCCCCCTCCCCCTCAAACAGGCGCCTCCAACCGACCAGAGAAGGCGCTAGTGCAGCAACCAGGACACATACCCACATCCGGCTTCCCACCCGGAGACACGGCCAATGATGTCTGTAGGGACGCCCGACCAAGCCGGCGGTAACACAGGAATTCGAACCAGCGATCCCCACGTTGGTAGGCAACGGAATAGACCGCTACACTACCCGGACGCCCGAGCGAAGGAAACTTAATATGACAATCTGCATCACCTGCTGGCATTTGATCAGATCCCATCATCTCTCTGGTATCTGGCTCCCTCCAAACTCCCCCACTGTCTGCAGCAGGAGACAGAAAATATCTTGGAAATTGTCTGAAAAGCGTAAGAGACCTTGGTCTATTTGTGTTATGCCTCCAGAGCTCACCTCCAAGATTAAAGACTGAATTTAAATTTTCTCAGCTGCGGGGAACCGGGGATGTGTTTTTCTAAAAGTCTCTGTATCATTGTCCCCGTGTCCCTGTGAAAGTCATGCATGCACATTTACAGTGTACCCAGGTGTGTGTATGTATGTATATATAGACACCTGGGTATGTATAGAGGCAAACTTGTTTTTTAATGTACAGGCTGTTGAAACAAATCTCAAGAGGGAGAATAACGACTATCTGTCTGTCCATCCGTCCATCTAGTCAGTTAATGCCCTGAAACATTGACGGTTGAGCTCTGCAGACTAACCGGCACACCCATTCGTAAACATGAGAGGATTGGGGAATTATACAGAAAATGAAAATCCACAGCCAAGGGTTGTAATTATGTTCGGCCTGACAGAGAGCAGACATGATGCTTGATGGGATGCCAAATGATCAAGTCGACAGGTGCACACGGTCATCCAGGTATGGAGAGTTGATGTCTCTGTCTGACTGGATCTGAATCAGCTCCATGGTGAGCACAGCAATTCGACAGTAAGCGATGTGGCAAAAACTACTTACAACTGAGATAAGGAATAACACGGGTAATACAAAAACCCAGGCGAGGCACTGTGCACCTCTGGGTGCCCCATGCCGGCAAGGCAGGATGCTAACGCCGCCAAGCTGTGTAAGACCGAGAGGGAATGTGCAGGGGTGCATCTGCTGCAGCGAAACCAGTTTGATGGTTGCATCAAATTTCACTTTCAGTGGAGCTGAGTTTGAGTTATGTTTCCAGCATGTCACACTTTTAAAAAGAGTGCAGTGAACACGGGGATCGCCAGTTCGAATCCCCATGTTACCTCTGGCTTGGTCAGGCGTCCCTACAGACAAAATTGGCCATGTCTGCAGGTGGGAAGCTGGATGTGGGTACGTATCCTGGTCACTGCACTAAAGCCTGCTCTCGTCAGTCGGGGCACCTGGTCGGGGGGGGGGGCTGGGGGGAATAGCGTGATCCTCCCACGCGCTACGTCCCCCTGGCGAAACTCCTCACTGTCAGGTGAAAAGAAGCAGCTGGCGGCTCCACATGTATCGGAGGAGGCATGTGGTAGTCTGCAGCCTTCCCCGGAGGTGGAACGGAGACCGGGACGGCTCGGAAGAGTGGGGAAATTGGCCGGGTACAATTGGGGAGGAAAAAGAGGGAGAAAAAGCCGCACAAAAAAAAAAGAGTGCAATAGAAATTAACACACATTCATAGCATTCATAATGCTATAAATGCATATTTCACAGAGAACTGGAAAAAATTGTGTAAAGGCTTCACTTCAGGAATATTTCTAGCCTCTTGTGCATGTGCGTGTGCATGTGTTCAGATGAAATTTTTGCGTGTGTCTTTTTATTTTTCCAAATCACACCATGTTTTTCTTGTTCTCAAGCTTCTTGGTGCGAGGAAAGATGTCCCGAAAAGGAAAGGTCTCTGTGAGCAGTCATCCATGAAGATCCGAAAGGCAAAATCGAGCCCTGATCTGCACTTTCCCTCCGATAGTCCTCATGAATATAGGCCTTTCACTGCCCTGTGCTAAACATATCACCCGTATCCCTGCAGAGTCCAATCCCTCTTTACCTTGAGTCTCACGCATCATGTCAGCACTCATCTCAAAGGTGGAATAAAACCAACAAAATGTCATTTGTAAGTGCGGTATAATGAGTCAAGTACATGTGTTACATCTCAGGGCCTCTCTAGAGAGAGGATGCAGTGGCATAACCTGAGTAAAAGCAGCCTGACAGCCACTTAATCCCTTTTGGTGACCTTGAGATTGAAAGCCGGTAGAGCCAAGAGTTGAAAAGTTTAACATGCACGGATGAATCTTTCGGGGTCACTTCCTGCACAGTCCAGGCTGACGTAGGCTTCTCCCACCTGGCAGTACACACACATGCAATTACACACAGATCATTACACACACATGTTCTCCATCAGCGGGATGGGCCGCTGCTGATTAGCTGTGTCCAAACCATTCATACTACATAGAAACAATATGCAAATTTTAGTATGCACAATCTTGGTATGCAAATTTAGGGCGTGGAAGTTATGCGGTTGCGTGCTGCATGGGCAGAAATACAATGCGTGGCATGGAGCGTATGGTCGCTAAACGATCAAAACCGTCCCATGATTCTTTGCGCTTTTTAAAAAAAATATTTTTCCTCCTCCTTTTTTCCCCAATTGTACTTGGCCAATTACCCCACTCTTCCAAGCTGTCCCGGTCGCTGCTCCACCCCCTCCGCCGATCGGGGGAGGGCTGCAGACTACCACATGTCTCCTCCGATACATGTGGAGTCATCAGCCGCTTCTTTTCACCTGGTGGTGAGGAGTTTCGCCAGGGGGAAGTAGCGCTTGGGAGGATCACGCTATTCCCCCCCAGTCCCCCCTCCCCCGAACAGGCACCCCGACCGACCAGAGGAGGTGCTAGTGCAGCGACCAGGACACATACCTACATCCGGCTTCCCACCCGCAGACACGGCCAATTGTGTCTGTAGGGACGCCCGACCACGCCGGAGGGAACGCGGGGATTCGAACTGGCGATCCCCGTGTCGGTAGGTTTCTTTGCGCCTTTTACCTGCCAGGGGAGAATTTTCCAAAGCAACAATAGCAGCCGGTGAAGGGAAAAGAGCAAGAGCCGGCGTCTGAAACAATTTCATCATGTTCTCAACAAGAATGAGGAGCTAGGGCGAAATATAAGAGGATGACGCGAGAGTGGCAAAGCTGTAAGAATCTGAAAACGATGAACATCTGGTGTTACAAAGGACCACTTCCGCTTGGATGTGAGTCCGCCAAGCGCAATGTACACAGTGCATTCTGCATACTGAATAGTATGCCCCAATGCAGTATTACTAGAAGTATGCAGAATGAATGAACAAATCGGACACCGCTATTCTCTCTGCCTCCAGACCGAAGAGTGGTCCAAGCCATGTCCCTAACAGTGCATTATTATTATGTTTTATTTATTTGATTTTGAGATACTGTATTGATCCCCATAGGGAAATCATGCTCTGCATTTAACCCATCCTAGTCATGCAGCTAGGAGCAGTGGGCGGTTGCAGCGCCCGGGGACCAACTCCAGTTCTTTCCATTGCCTTGCTCCGGGGCGCGATATTATGAACCCTACATAGCCCTCGCCAAAATCCCGTACCCTGTCCCAAATCTCGCGAACGGACGCCGGATTTCCGCGAACGGACGCCGGATTTCCGCTGCGTTGCTAAGGAAACAATCAACTATCAACTCGGTGCGAAGCAAAGCTAACGTTAGCTACCTTCAATTTGAACTTATGAATCGTCTAAAAAGTGAACCATGGGGTTGAAATTATGATTGTGAGGGAAAGAATAGCCTTAAGTTGACTAACCTAACAATTTTAGGTTACAAGGTCTGCCTCTGCTCCTTGGATACGTTATTGGTATTATAATTGTGATGCATTTGAGGCTTGATGAGACAAAGAATCAGAATGAACCCCAGCTAAAAGGTTACATTGAGTAGTACATCACGACAGAGTCAAATATGTCATCTTCCTGAGGGTGGCGCTAATGTGCAAGAGCTGAAGGTGGCGCTAATGTGTAAGACTTGTAAAAGTCATATTACTACAATATAGGAGCTCGTTTTGTTTGTAGTCATGATAAGGGGTGAAGTATCCTATGCTCAAACGTGGAGCAAGCAAAGATTGAGTTAAAAACGTTAATGTTGATTGTGGATAACTTAGACAGGTTAAATTGTGGGTGTACAGCGTTTCCTTGATGAGCGCTAACCCCATAACAACATATTTTCGCGTTGCTACGGTGGCGCACACGTGACAAAGCCAGAAACGGGATTTTGGCGAGGCCTATGTAGGGTTCATAATATCGCCTCCGGGGCACAGACAGGAGTGTTAACCCTTACATGCATGTATTTTTGATGGTGGGGGGAAACCGGAGCACCCGGAGAAAACCCACCGCAGACACGGGGAGAACATGCAAACTCCACACAGAGGACAACCTGGGATGACGACCCCGGGGTTCGAACCCAGGACCTTCTCGCTGTTAGGTGACAGCACTAACCACTGGGCCACCGTGCCGCCCATTAGGATCTTTTTTAGTTAGGATTTTCTTGCACGTGTCGTGTTTTAGAACAACATGCTCATTGGTTTCCATGCCAGGAGCCTAGCATATTTAGATCAGTGGTACAGCGGAAATCAATGTGATCGTTTTGATGGTCGGCTATATTTTTGGCAATTTGGACATACCTGGCAGTGCTGATCATCAACAGACAGTAGTGAGAATGGATAGCAGTAGTGGAGACCGTTAGCATTACTGGCAGGTTACACATCCAGTTAGCACCCAGATGGCCTGTGTGTGTGTGTGTGTATGTGTGTGCAAAACTATAAGCTGTCATAATAGAGTTATGGGGCCGCTATTTGCACATGGCGTGCCAGCCAAATTTGTTCTATAAAGTTTAATGGGAAAACGTGGATCAGTCTTCATCCTCTAATGCTTTCAATAAATCACTCACCGCGTGATTAATGATCAAACAGAAGTCAGGTGTGATAGGTCAACGATCTGTCCGTTTGTCTCGCGGTTATTTGCACTCCGTCCGTCGAATCAAATAGATGTTGTCCTTTCCCATGACACCACTTACCCAGATTTGGGATCGGCAACCGAATTATTCCTTCGCTAGTTCAGTCGTTCTGTCTGAGAAGCAAAGAGCGAGTCTACAGGGGCAGTGTTTGTGTGGGAACACTCCGGCCAGCCGGTTTGTGTCTGCGTTTGGCAGCAAAAGAGCCCAGCAGGGCTTGTTTGTCTTATAAATATCAGATTGCAGTAATACATGCCAAATTGCCCTACACCTTATGCCAGTGCATGCTGTTATTTCAGAGGGGAGCCATCAGAGAGACCCATTGTGAATCCATTGTGTCAGGATCCATCTGATCAGCTGTGCCTTGTTCTCTCCGAAGAACGGTCCAAGTGCTGTGGGATGCTCGAGCAAAGGCCAGGAGCCTCGTTTTGCAAAATGTTCCCTGACATTCCTCCTTTTTTTTTTTTTTTTGTGTGTGTGGATATTTTCCCCCGTTTCTCTCCAATTGTACCCAGTCAATTACCTCACTCTTCAAAGCCGTCCCGTTACTCCACCCCCTCTGCTGAGCCGGGGAGGGGTGCAGACTACCTCCTCTGATACATGTGGAGTCGCCAGCCGCTTCTTTTCACCTGACAGTGAGGAGTTTCGCCAGGGGGACGTAGTGCGTGGGAGGATCACGCTATCCCCGACCCCCCCCCCCCCCTCCGAACAGGCACCCCAACCGACCAACCAGAGGAGGCGCTAGTGCAGCAACCAGGACACATACCCACATCCGGCTTCCCACCCGCAGACACGGCCAATTGTGTCTGTAGGGACGCCCGACCAAGCCGGAGGTAACACGGGGATTCAAACTGGCGATCCCCGTGTTGGTGGGCAATGGAATAGACCGCTACGCTACGCGGGTGCCCCTTTCACTGACTTTCCTGTACAATGGCATCCATACCTAGTGTCATGGTAGAAACTAAATTTTATCACAAAATGGATTAGAGGAAACCCTTCTGGACTTGAGCTCAACCATTTTGACAAATCTCAACATGGACTGAAAAGCAAAGAATCTGTGAAGAAAAACCCAAATCTTTGGATACGTTGGACACTTGTCACGGTTTGCTTAAACGGCGATGGAAAAGACAGGTGTGCGTATGGGTAGCTAGTTACGTTTCGGGGTCATGTGCTTCTTCTGCTGGATCCACGGTGACACGGTGTACAGTAGGTGGAAGTGTGGCTGTACAAAGCACATATACGTCAAACCACACAAAGCTGAAGCAGTAGAGCAGAATGAATCAGCCTCCAGGGGTAAACCTCTCTCTCTCTCTCTCGCCATCTCTCTCTATCCATCTCTGTTTCTCTCTCTCTCTCTCTTTGTATATATAAATATATATATTATCTCTCCATTTCTCTCTATATATTTCTCACTATCTCTCTCTCATCTCTCTCTATTTCTCTCTCTCCATCTCTCCTCGCTCTCTCTCTCTCTCTGTATCTCTATGTATATATATATATATATACACACACAGAGAGAGAGAGAGAGATACACTTATTGTAAGTCGCTTTGGATAAAAGCATCGGCTAAATGAGTGATGTTATATATATATATATATATATACACACACACACACACACACACACCTCTTTCTCCATCTCTCTATATATATTTCTCACCATCTCTCTATTTCTCACCATCTCTCTCTCTATTTCTCACCATTTCTCTAACTCTTTCTATTTAGCTCCATCTCTCTATTTCTCTTTCTCTTCATCTCTCCCTCGATCCACATCTCTCTCTCTAATTCTCTCCATCTCTTTATTTCTCCCCATCTCTCCCTCTCAATTTCCATCTGTCCTTTATTTCTCTCCATCTCTCTTTATTTCTCTCCATCTCGGTTTCTCCCCATCTCTCCCTCTTTCTCTCAATCTCTCTCCATGTCTCTCTTTATTTCTCTCTCTCTTTCTCCCCATTTCTCTCCATCTCTCTCTATGTCTCTCCATCTCTCCTTTATTTCTCTCCATCTCTCTTTCTCTCCATCTCTCTCTCTCTCTCTCTCTCTCTCTCTCTCTCTCTCTCTCTCTCTCTCTCTCTCTCTCTCTCTCTCTCTCTCTCTCTCTCTCTCAATTTCTCTCCATCTCTCTCTCTCAATTTCTCTCTTTCTCTCAATCTCTGTTTCTCTCCATCTCTTTATTTCTCCCCATCTCTCCCTCTCAATTTCCATCTCTCTTTATTTCTCTCCATCTCTGTTTCTCCCCATCTCTCTGTCTCTCCCCATCTCTCAATTTCTCTCCGTCTCTCTCTCTTTATTTCTCTCCATCTCTCCTTTATTTCTCCCCATCTCTCTCTTTCTCTTTATTTCTCTCCATCTCTCCTTTATTTCTCTCCATCTCTCTCTCTTTCTCTCAATCTCTCTCTGTTTCTCTCCATCTCTCTCCATGCAACCCTTAAAGTTGCACGATTTTCTTGATTTGAGTCTGGATAATCCTCCTAAGGGATTTAGTTGGTGATCACCGGAGCAGGGGCCCAGCAGTGTGGGGACACACACACACACACACACGGTCAGCTGCTGGATGAAATTACAGCGTTACAGCACACATCTCTCTCTCTCTCTCTCTCTCTCTCTCTGGTTTTAGATCATTGTCTTTCACTCCTTATCTATCCATCCATCTATATGTCCGTCCATGCATTTGTCCGTGTGTCTGCAGGTCTGTATGTAAACCTGCTTTGCGGCCCAGTGCAGCGTTAGCTCACAGGGCTGATTGAGACACGGCCCATTGTCCCCCCTGTCTATTCTGCTCCACATCTGTAGTCCAACTCTGCAGTTTTGGGCCTCTGTGGAATTTAGGATTTGATTGATGTTGTGTCGCATCCACACGCTGCAATCACAGCGGGCATGTCGGCCTTCGAGGAAAAAAAGAGGACATATTCCAGTCAGGGACCTGCTCGAATACTCATATTTCTTATTTGTATCAGCTTCTAATTGCTTGGGCTCAGCAGCGACATCAGTTCCCGGCATCATGATAAGGTGGCTGTAATGCAGCGGCGCTTGTTGGATAAAAGTAACCAAATGTGAAATGAATTTCTCTGATTAATCATTCATCCTCTGCCAAAGTCTTTAATCAGGGATTCATTTCCTGGTGAGCGCCGATGTTTTGTGATGTCACGATTAGTGCGTTTACATTCATCTAGTCGGGGGATATTAATGGCCGACGGTAGCGGAGCACATTATGCATTCACTCGTACCCGCCGCTCTTCCTTTATTACAGACCAAATATGATCAATTATGCAAATGAGGCAAGCCCATTTTCTTTTCCGTTCAATTGAAATCCTAGCTTCCTTCTGCCGTCTCTCTCTGCCTGGCAAAAAAAAAAGAAAGAAAGAAAGAAAAGAAATAAAATAACAATTTGCTTTCAGAGCAAGAACCCGGCTCCCGCAATTTAATTATTGAGCCGATACCGAATGAGAAGACAGATTTGCGGCGGCGATGCTTCAGCAAAACGATTGTTGTAAATACAAAAACACTTCCTGAAACTTCACATGTAGTTCCTGTCCTAGATTGAGTGTGTGTGTGTGTGTGCGTGTGCGTGCATGGGCGGCACATGTTTAGCAGAAAGCATGCCTTCCACTGGGAAGCTGTTTGCACATTCATGTGTTTTATGTAGTCTGCTTGAAACCTTGGCTAGTAGGAACTGCACTTGTTGCAGTATTCAGTGATACACAGACCAATGCTATGTGAACGGCCGACACCGCTGCCTTATAATAAGCTGTAATGAGGCTGTACAGGCTCGAGTTACAGCATTACAGCCTGCCATTCAGACCCTGTCTTTTTGTCTGTACACAGAATTTATGCATGGCACAACAGAATATATCAATTTATATCCATCCATCCATTATCCAAGCCACTTGTCCCAGTCGGGGTTGCGGGATGCTGGAGCCCATCCCAGCAGTCATTGGGCAGCAGGCAGGGAGACACCCTGGACAGGCCGCCAGTCCATCACAGGGCCAACACACACACGCATTCACACCTAGGGACAATTTAGTACGGCCGATTCACCTGACCTACATGTCTTTGGACTATGGAAGCAAACCGGAGCACCCGGAAGAAGCCCACGCAGACACGGGGAGAACTTGCAAACTCCACACAGAGGACCACCTGGGATGACCCCCAAGATTAGACTATCCCGAGACTTGAACCCAGGTCCTTCTTGCTGTGAGGTGACCGCGCTAACCACTACTGTACCACCGTGCCTCCCCATATCTATATATTATAATATACATTATACATTATATATAATAAATTATATCTATATATGTATATATATATTATATTATATTTCTAAATGTAATTATACATATGTAATTATATTAATATATATTAATATATTAATACATTAATCTTATATATAATTTTTAGATGGATTCGTCTATATAAATAGGCAGATAGATACTCATGCAGAGACTAGATATTGCCTAGTCAGGTTAAAAAAAGAGGGCTGTCAGGATGGTCCAACAATTACGTCTGGTCCTTTACCTTCAAAAACATAAAAATCCCATCAGAATCATTTTGACTTTACCAGTGTCCATGGGTCCCACTTCATCTTCACAGAGGAAGACCTAAGTTTAATTCACAGCCGAGTGAGGACCGGCCCTGCCCTCGGGATGTAGCATCTCCTCGACCCCATCTCAATCGCGATTTGGTGAAGACGTTGGAAGAGCACCGCCACGCATGTTCCTCAGCAAGTGCATGGTCAATATTTTATGTGTTGGGCCCCATTTTTATACACGCATGGTGAGCGGTTCTTTAAGTGTCGGTCGAAGGCAAGAGGAGGTAAAAATACCTCTTTCTTCATTTTTGTTGCCTACATCTACGTACGTTCTCGTTCTCTCACCCACTCTCTCTCTCTTACTCTCTCTCCCAGTATGAAACAAGCGGAGGATTCAGATAGAGAGGGAAAGACAAATGAGGATTTGTTGACTCATTTCAATTATTCAAGTCATCCATTATGGAGTAGTCATTTTAAATGGCATTGCGATGCTCTGAATATTTTGCTATCCCTGCATTGTCCTGTTTTACTCCAACATGGTCTGTAATGGAATAGCTAATGTTCACTGAATGGACAGTTGTGGTCTTTTATTGTGTCGGCAGCAAAACATGTTATGAGTTTTGAATTGTGATATGTAATGAAATAATTCCGCTTCTGGTGTGGGGAGATGGTGGCGTTAATTCACATTAGCAGCGGCCTCACCCGGTACCATCTATGCAGTGTCTTTGTCCGCGTCTGCATCGGAGTTTTTGTCTTCGTTTGATGGCTGGGAGAGCTGGCACTGGATCGGCTGGGTAAGCTTGGTCTACTGCATCCTGTGGGCCCAGGGACCAGCTGCGCCTGAGGAGGTAACACTGAGGGTGGTCTGACAGGATGCGGAAGTGGGGCAGGCTAAGCTAACTGCTAGCCCATGCAGACCGGCAGTTCCGATAACACCGAGGGTGGTTTGGCGGCGGCCTGGCGGAGTTGACTGTGTTGTTTTTGGTGTTGTCGTGTGGAGTGCGGGGTGGTATGTCGAGTGTGTCTGGCTGGGAGAGCTGGCATTGGATCGGCTGAGGGAGCCTGGTCTGCTGTGTCCGATGAGCCCAAGGACCATGACCCCTGCCCGGAGATGCGCTCGAAGAGGAAACACCAAGGGTGGTCTGACAGAACCTGGAAGCTGGGCAGGCTAAGCTAACTGCTAGCCCATGCAGACAGGCAGTTCTGACAGTCATCCTGGCTGGCGTTTGTTCCCTTGGACAGTAATTTTTTTGTTTAGTCTGGATATGTGTGTTAGTTTGGATATATGTGTTCTTGTAGTTTTTGTGTTGCACTGCTGTGGGCTGGGGGAAACGATATTTCATTTCGTGCACGTACACAACATGAAATAACAAAGTGGTCCTGATTCCTGATATGTCGAATAAAAACGATAAGAATGTGCTTAAAAGCTGTATGACTAAGTCAGTGCAGTTATTAAGATAACATTTTATAATGTGACGTTATTTTATATGGCAACATGAATGGCATAGCACAGAATAGAATGGAACAGAACAGAACAGAACATAGCTTTATTATCAGCACAAGGGAGAAAATTAATTACCTTTGGTATCAGTTTGCATACAAAAAAAGTAATATTGCATGGTGTATAATATGCAGCTGAAAGTAGTAGTAGTAGTAGATATAATATGCATGATAAAATAATGCTCAGTAAGAGCATAAAAATCCTCGTGCATGAGTCAATAATCATGGTTTAAATAAAGCGGTGGGGGTAAGTCATATGCAAATGCAGAGATGCATTTCATCAGGGGTCGAAGAGATTGATCGATGCATTTAATATCCATGCAGTCACAAGTGCCTCCCCGGCTGGCGGAGGAGCCACCAGGGTGATGGAGGGACTCCACAGTGATTTAATCCAGCTGTCTGTTTTTGCAGAGACAGTTTTATGTCAACTCGCTAAAGACTTTGGTGGAGCGATTAGTTCTGCCCAAGATGCTATCACAACGTTTAATATAATGGATTAGATTTATATAGCACTTTAGACACCCAAAGCGCTTCACATTGAAGGGGGAAACTCACTACAACCACCACCAATGTGCAGCACCCACCTGGGTGATGCACAGCAGCCAGTTTGCAACAGAACGCTCGCCAGACATCAGCTTGAGGTGGAGAGAGAGGAATCATTGAGCCAATTATATTGGGGGGATGATTAGGTGGCCAGATGGAGAGGGCCAGGTTGGGAATTTTGCCAGGACACAGGGGGACCCCCTACTCTTTGCTGTAAGTGCCATGGGATCTTTAATGACCACAGTGAGTCAGGACCTCGGTTAAACGTTTCATCCGAAGGACGGCATCTCTTACAGCACAGTGTCCCCGTCACTGGGGCATTGCAATGTTTTGTTTTTTTTAGGACCAGAGGGAAGACTGCCCCCAACTGGCCCAGCAACACCACTTCCATCAGCAACTCAGTTTTCCCGGGAGGTGTCCCATCCAAGTACTAGCCAAGCCCACACCTGCTTAGCTTCCGTCATTCGGCAGAACCAGGGTACATGTTGGTATGGCTGCCAGCATATGGGCCAACAAAGATTGCTGAGAAGAAGTCAGCCACTATTTTCAACCAAAACATTAAAACCTCCTGCCTAATATTGTGTAGGCCCCCCTCGTGCTGCCAAAACAGCTGTGACCCGTCAAGGAATGGACACCACAAGACCTCTGAAGGTGTCCTCTGGTATCTGGCACCAAGATGTTGGCACCAAGATGTTCCGGGTGCTCCAGTTTCCTCCCACCATCAAAAAGACATGCATGTTCGGGGTTAATACTCCCGTGTGTGCCCCTGAGCAAGGCAATGGAAAGAAGAACCAGAGTTGGTCCCCGTGTGCTGCAGCTGCCTACTGCTCCTATACAGTAGGACGGGTTAAATGCAAAGGATGAGTTCATTGTAAGAATACAGTGACAAAATAAAGTGGCTTTCTTCTTCTGTCTTCTTGTGTAACATTATATGCCAGGGACAAGGAGTTGATGTTAGCAGCAATGAGAATCATAGTTCATAGAATCACAGTTCCTACCACGAACTTCTTGGCCTGGCCTCCAAAATTCACATTTTTGGCCAAGAACTCTCCTAAAAACAGGTTCAATATGGACATATTTTACAATTTATTCTTATCTATTTATTTGTTTACTATTATTATTGCTAATTTATTTCTTTAATAAAATATTGGCCTCTGGGGGAAAATCCTTACATTTTTATTCCTTTTAGCGCATTCCTAACAGGTACTGCGGCTGCAGGAAACAACCACGCCCTCATTATTTGCTCCAATATCGAAACAAGGTTGGAGTAGAAACAAGGTTGGAGTAGGGGCATCAAGGCAGTTTGACACACCTCATAACACTTTTGGTATGCGTTCACCCATTTAGAAACAATAGGTGTACTTCAAAATCCCCGCGTCAGATGTTTTCAGTGCATTTGGGCCTTGACAAAGAATGTTAGTGGCTTATTTGACCAAAAAAAAAGAAAAGTGCTGTTTCCTGAGCCGTTTCCTCAAGCTGGCAGACACGGCTGGTTGATGTACTGTTCAATTCGAGTGCAGCTATTCTCCTTTATGTAGCGTTCAGGGCATGTCCTGTCTACCGGTGTCTGCTGCACTTAAGCGTTTGAGTTTTGAGGTGTGCAGTAGCACGAGTTGTGCCAGTATATTCACCACGTGCCACGCATGAGTTGAAACGAATCAAACTCCCAACACGATTCACTCACACACGTTTCATTTGTTCATAAAACCCACTACTAGTTTGTGTACCCAGAGACCCGGATAGAGGCTAGACCGGACTGAAACAGTTGATTTAGGTTGGTCGCAGTGCAGCGGAGGATGACCTGCTGATGTATAAAATGGGATTTATGTGATGAGAAAACCAGATCGTCGGGCTTTATAGCGACTTAAGATGCGATACTTTTGAGTGCATCATGTCTCAGTTTGCCTTAAGAAACTACAAGAACGGGGATCGCCGGTTCAAATCCCAGTGCTACCTCCAGTGCTACCTCCGGCTTGGTCAGGTCCCTACAGACACAATTGGCCATGTCTGCGGGTGGGAAGCGGGATGTGGGTATGTGTCCTGAACCGGCGATCCCCGTGTTAGTAGGCAACGGGATAGACCGCTATGCTACCCCGACGCCCATGTGTACATTACACTTGGTGGACTTGCATCCAAGTGGAAGTGGTCCTTTGTAATGCCAGAAGATGTCCACCGCTTTCAGATTCTTACAACTTTGCCACTTTCACTTCATCCTGTTATATTTCACCTTAGCTCCTCCTCCTTGTTAAAAACATCATGAAATTGGGGGCGTCCGTGTAGGGTAGCGATCTATTCTGTTGCCTACCAACACGGGGATCGCCGGTTCAAATCCCCATGTTACCCCACAGCTTGGTCGGACGGCCCTACAATTGGCCGTGTCTGCGGGTCGGAAGCCGGATGTGGGTGAGTGTCTTGGTCACTGCATTAGCGCCTCCTCTGGTCGGTCGGGGCGCCTGTTCAGGGGGGAGGGGGAACTGGGAGGGAATAGCGTTATCCTCCCACATGCTATGTCCTCTGATGAAACTCCTCACTGTCAGGTGAAAGGAAGCGGCTGGAAACTCCACATGTATCGGAGGAGGCATGTGGTAGTCTGCAGCCCTCCCCGGACCGGCAGAGGGGGTGGCGCAGCGACCGGGACGGCTCGGAAGAGTGGGGTAATTGGCCAAGTACTACTTGGAAAGAAACTACTTGGAAAGCCCACGGTGAAGTGTTCTGGTTTCAGCAGCGTCACAGTTCAGGAGGCACGACAGAAGCGTAAATGGTTTCTGTTCATCCTGAACAATCAGCATCCTTCTGTTTAATCTTATTTAGTGAGCATTTAGCCACGCTTGTTCTGGCACGGTATATTTAGCTGGCAGAATTATGCTCTGATGTTTAGTGCAGATGTCCCAGTCTGCAGTAACATATGTGTGTGTGCATGTGTGTGTGCACGTGCATGCTCATATGTGTGTGTGTGTGTGTTTGTGTTTGTCTTTTGCTGTGAAATGGATTCGACAAGTGAAAAATGAACTTGCTCGGATGCATAAAAAAGAACTGTGGTTTAATTGTGATTTAAAAAACGCATCTACTGAAGTACAGCTGTTGTTGTGTTTCACATGCTAGAAGCAGATATGCACGCGTGCTCGCTTAATAACGCGTAAGCTCTGAACCTATGAAGGACAGCGACTGCAAGGCGGCATTTTGACAAAAGCGAAGCTGGTCCACACAATATTTAGAGGTGGTGGGTTCATAATTGCATGTTGTCTCTTTGCACGTCAAGACCACGAGAAGAACCCATCAGAGACGGGTCGGAATGATGGCGTGGTAGCTTTCCTGAAACCGCAAGTACAAACTGTGGTTGGGTGAGAACAACCGCGTGCTGGTTAGAGACCGATAAGTGACCCGAGACACACAATTGTAATGGCTTTCCTCATATCTTTGCAGCTTTTTGTCATGAGATGAGTAATCGCTTCCTTTTTTGTCCTGTAGTCTTTATTGTTTCTTCTCTTGGCACCAGACTCAAAACTCGGAAGAGTTATTAGTATTTAAGTTGCCTGTTGGAGCTTTGGCGTTGATCCTTACCTGGAAAGCCAAAAGCTGCAGGTCACAGCACAAATTCCGGCATCCAATTTTCAGCCCCTTTCTTCCCTTCTAAATGAAAAAGAAAAAAAAACCTCAAATCTAAAATAAGATTAGAGTCAGAATCATGCCAGGTGTAATAAATACAGGGAATAGATACTGAGATCTAGTGACTCACCGAGGTGCACGGTGCATTTGAATTCAGGAGGTACACGGCATCCCACCTACCATGCAGTGCATAGGAGCAGTGGAAAAAACGACTGCACACCATCCATATCTGATGGACGTCCGCTGCGTGAATCCAGCGAGAAAGATTGACAGAACCTTCCTTAATGAGCCAGCCTGCACCAGTTAAAAGGAGAACATTATTTTGTTTTGTGAAACAGAAAACCTTTTGATGCTGAGATTAGAAATAGAGTAGTTAAGCCCCTCATTGATTTTTTTTTTCCGTCTGAATGACTGAAAGTGCAGCTCCAAAGGTTGAAATGTAGTTGATCTGAACAGGTAAGGGATGCGGCAGGATGGTGCAGCAGAGGTTGAACTCGGAAATGGTCGAGAGCTTTGGTCAAATGTCAAGGAATATCTCACTGTGCTCTACTTTTTCTTTATTAAAGCTGAAATCCATGATTTCCCCAGTGTGTCCCTCCCTCTGGCAGCGAGACCTACAAACGAGGTGTAACGGCCATTGTGGTTTGTGTGCTGTCAGCTTGGCAGTAAACAGTTCTCAGTCATGTTAAAATGGATCCTTGAACCAAAGTGGTCAAAAATTTCAACAGCCGGGGGCGTCCGGGTAGCGTAGCGGTCTATTCCGTTGCCTATCAACACGGGGATCAGCGGTTTGAATCCCCGTGTTACCTCCGGCTTGGTCGGGCGTCCCTACAGACAGTTGGCCATATCTGCGGGTGGGAAGCCGGATGTGAGTATGTGTCCTGGTCGCTGCACTAGCGGCTCCTCTGGTTGGTTGGGGCGCCTGTTCAGAAGGGAGGGTGAACTGGGGGGGGGGGGAATGGCGTGATCCTCCCACGTGCTACGTCCCCCTGGTGAAACTCCTTAATGTCAGGTGAAAAGAAGCGGCTGGCGACTCCACATGTATCGGAGGAGTCATGTGGTAGTCTGCAGCTCTCCCCGGATCGGCAACCGGGATGGCTCGGAAGAGTGGGACAATTGGCCGGATAAAATTGGGGAGAAAAGGGGAGGGGGGGAATTAAACAGTGGAAAATGGAGATTATCTCCAACCATAGCAAAGATGCTAAATAGTATTATGTAACCTGACTCTATAAATCTCGGATTTCATCTTTAACATGTAATTGGAAAGAAAGCGGTGTACATGCTCAGCTGCCCTTTGTTTGCGGTGATGTTTGTTCCAGTGGGCTCTCTTTGACATTTGCTAAAAATCGTTCGGTGTGGTGCTGCGGATTATGAGTTTCACGGCGGTGTACCAGCACAGTGGAAAGGTTGCTCTCGTTTGACGCGGTACGGCTGAGCTCTTCCCTCTTAAAGGACATCTCTTTTTCTCGGTACAACTTTCCATTGGTCTGGAGCGAGCTGCTACGTTTTGACGTTTTCGTGGGGTAACCCCCAAATTCGAGCCCTGCATTTAAGTTGTGCATGACTCATTTCTGTCTTCAGACATATGTGTGAGTCCAAAATAGCACGTGATATCCTTTAGGTGGAATACTCATGTACGTAACATAATTAGTGCCATTTAAACAGTGGGGGGGGGTTAATTTTTTTCCCCTCCCTTTTTCTCTCCCAATTTCACCCGACCAATTATCCCACTGTTCCAAGCTGTCCCGGTTGCTGCTCCACCCTCTCACCCGATCCAGGGAGGGTTGCAGACTCTCCCATGCCTCCGATGAATGTGGAGTCGCCAGCCGCTTCTTTTCACCTGACAGTGAGGGGTTTCACCAGGGGGACGTAGCGTGTGAGAGGATCACACTATTCCCCGAAGTTCCCCCTCCCACCCTGAACAGGTGCCCCGACAGACCAGCGGAGGCACTAGTGCAGCGACCAGGACACATACCCACATCTGGCTTCCCACCTGCAGACACAGCCAATTGTGTCTGTAGGGACGCCCGACCAACCCGGAGGTAATACGGGGATTCGAACCAGCGATCACCCGTGTTGGTAGGCAACGGAATAGACCACCACGCTACCCGGATGCCCCCATTAAAACAGTGTTGATGTAACAGTGATATTTGCTTTGAGTTTCACTGGGTACGTCTGCACCAGAAATATACTTTCAAGGTAGGTACCATGTGGTGTTCTGGTCCAGCAGTGAATGAAACCCATGAGCTGGGTTCTGTCACGCTGAATATCAGCTAGAGATGTGGCGTATTGCGAAACAAGACGATGCAAGTCAAATTCGCTAATACATAAATCCAAGTAATATCTCTATTCCCACGATGGTGAGGCATTCTCAAAGCAATACTTTTAACAGGACCAGCAGTGCCCTCCCCCCTTGTACTGCAAAGGTCACGCTCCCTATTGATCATCGCTTCAGATTTGCCATTTTCATCATGCTAAGTTAGCTTGTCAGTCGGTTGTAGCTCTGGCTCGCAGCTTTCCCCACAAGGAGAACATGCAGGTCAATGCAGTGTGTTTACATTCGAGGTGGCAAAGGGCCACGCATAATAACACGTCAGTAGTCACGCACGCAGTGTTGTACCAGAGTAGGCACACGTACGTGGTCACATCGGTACACGTGGTGCCGCTCACACACACACATACCTCCACCCTCTGCCAATTGTGTCGTGGGATTCAACCTTCAGTAAGTGAGGGAGTGAATATATGCATGCACTCAAATTTATGGCCTGCACACTGCAGAGAAAGCGAGAGAGAGAGAGAGAGAGGTAAAATTAGAGGAAGGTGATGGAGCGAGAGCAGGAAGCAGATGAAGCAAAGGAGAGGGGCTTTACTTAGCTGGGGAGGTGAGCGGATAGTAGAAAAGTCTTCATCGTCCCTCGGCGGTGACGGACACATGAGGTGATTACACACAGACACCGGTTCACTTGAAACCTACTGGGCGATGCCTTGTCAACCGGCAGAGGCGGTGTCCCGCGGATCGGCCAGGCCGGATAGCTGCGGCTGACCGATCGGACAACACGGTTAATGGACGCTACGCTGCGTGTGGTACCGCAAGGATGCCCCCACGTGTGCAAGCTTGCGTTGCAGCGACACTATAGTCCTGTCCTTTTAAGCCTGAATCTGTGTTTTAACTATTCATGGACTCGCTTGCGTGTGCTTGGGTATGTCGATGAGTACAGGACTCGTACATCATCCTCACCGCTTTTCTCTTCGCTGGCACAAAGAACGCATCATAATAGCTCACTGTATTTGCGCTATCTGGTAGGAACAGGCTTGGAAAATGGAAAGCTGGTGTAACGTGTGTAGCCTAAAACGCACAAGTCACTAAAATATCAGACACTCGTACCGTTTCTTGGTGACTTGTCATTAGTCTGCTATTTACTGGTTTCTACAAATACAATTTGTATGAATTTAAAAGGGATTTTTTTTGTTGCTTTGTTTTGGACCCCCCACCCCGCTTTTTCTCCCCAATTGTACCTGGCCAACTGCCCTACTCTTCTGAGCCGTCCCGGTCATTGCTCCACTAACTCTACCGATCTGGGGAGGGCTGCAGACTACCACATGCCTCCTCTGATGCATGTGGAGTCACCAGCCGCTTCTTTTCACCTGACAGTGAGGAGTTTCACCAGGGGGACGTAGCGCGTGGGAGGATCACGCCAATCCCCCCAGCCCCAAACAGGTGCCCAGACTGATCAGAGGAGGCGCTAGTGCAGCGACCAGGACACATACCCACATCCGGCTTCGCACCCACAGACACGGCCGATTGTGTCTGTAGGGACACCCAACAGAGCCGGAGGTAACATGGGGATTCGAACCGGCGATCCCTGTGTTGGTAGGACCGTACGTAGACCGCTACGCTACCCGGACGCTCTTTTTTTAATAGTTACTTGTTAGCAATGTTATTTTTATTGGAAGTAATAATTTCAATCAAGAGAAATTATATTTTATTTTACTCCTTATTAAAAAAAAAAGATAACTCTGTATAAGACATTTAGCTGTCTAATCTCTGACATAGCAGGCCTAAGACGTTCACCAAAATGCAAACCACCTAGAGTGAAGAAGCAAAAAAAGAAAATTTCTGAGTGAACGAATTTTAATTAATTTTTCTAGTTCCCTTGAGAGTCTGTCTGGATAAAAGCGTCAGCTTAATGAGAAAATGAAATGTAGAATATGTGAGTTGCTGTAGATTCCCTAAAACGAATGATTTGTCATTTTCAATCTGACCATTTTCATGATGCGACGAGCCGGTTCTTCATCAAATATGTCTAGTGAAAGCAAATAGATATCTTAATTTGGATTAAAAACTAGACTTTATCAAGATGCTACTGGTCACCATTCATGTTCCACTAGTGACAACAGAAGGTGACAAATCAGTGCAAGTCATTGTAACAGCTAGTCGTTAATTAATAGCTTTTTGTAACTGATGCATAATTGTATAAGAGATTTGAGCTAATTACAACTTTTAATTGTGAGCAACGAGGAGCTGACTAAATTAAACTGACTGAATTAAAAAGCTGATTTGTCTTGACGCATGCCCAATTAAAAAAGCTGATTGATTTTCTCTGGGTACAAACAGATATATTAATGTTACTAGTTCAAACTGAATTACTGGCGTCCATCAATAAAACAACCACATCCTTGCAGTGAAGTGCTAGTGGCTTATTTTTTGATGGCTGGTGCATCTTGGGGAATAGACATTTAGACAGCCAGCCATATTGGAAGGGTCTGCTGTAGGAGACTCGAGGAGGTCTTCTTGGTGCTGATGTATGAACCGAAGGGTTTGACTGATGCCGTTGCTCAGTGAAGCGACTGCATACTGACTGGCTGCACATTATTCCTCCTCAAGCAGCGGTTTCGTGTGACGTCCGTCTGGTTGATTCCACTGGCAAGGGTCCACGTCACCCGAACCCATTAGCGTTTCACTTGTATCATACTGTGTTTGCACGGCAGCTCCATCTTCCCTACGTCTCCATTTTGCTCCCAAAGGTTAGTAGATTTGCGGCAAATAAAAGAATATAGCACACAGTGCAATACATTTGCACCCAGTCATACTCAGCATCAACATGCGGTTGACAGAGGAAGTCATATATCTTACATATATCTTACACATATCTTACATATATCTTAACGATGCTTGACTGCCTGTGTGCAGTTCTTTACTAGTAGCCGTCGTATTAAGCAACTTGATGTAGTGTTGACAAGAAAAATGTCTATATATATGTTGCCTTTGGCTTCGGTTGGGCTCTTCCTTTCATTTTTTTTTTTGTGTGGCTTTTTCCCCCTTCTCTCCCCAATTGTATCCGGCCCATTACCCTGTTCTTCTGAACCGTCCCGGTTGCTGCTCCACCCCCTCTGCCGAGCCGGGGAGGGTGGCAGTCTACTACATGCCATCTCTGATACATGTGGAGTCACCAGCTGCTTCTATTCACCTGGCAATGAGGAGTTTTGCCAGGGGGTCGTAGCGCGTGGGACGATCACGCTATTCCCCCCCAGTTCCCCCTCCCCCTCAAACAGGTGCCCCGACCAACCAGAGCAGGCGCTAGTGCAGCGACCAGGGCACATACCCACATCAGGCTTCCTACGTGCAGACACAGCCAATTGTGTCTGAAGGGATGCTTGACCAAGCCGGAGGTAACGCGGGGATTCAAACTGGCGATCCCCGTGTTGGTAGGCAATTGAATAGACCTCTATGCCACCTGGATACCCTGGACTTTTCCTTTCATTGAGACCGTTTCCATTCACTAGCATGAAGTGTGAAGTGTGAACTATCTGTGTACATGTGTTATTGTCATCAAATGTACCAAACCATATCAGTGCAAGTGTGTAGTGGGAGTACAGAGTCAGATTCAAATCAATATCCATTTCAAGGAGGTGTATCGAGCTGTGTTCAAGCCAGTGATTATTAAGAACCAGATCTATGGTTGGAATGAGTGAACCCAGATGCTTTGGACCCATATTAGTTTAATTCAGAAAAAAAAATGGAGGATGGGAAAATATTGTAATATGTTAGGGCCTTGTAAAACATAAAAGCATGGTACCAACACGGGGATCACCGGTTCGAATCCCCGTGTTATCTCCGGCTTGATCGGGCGTCCCTACAGACGCAATTGGCCGTGTCTTTGGCTGGGAAGCCGAATGTGGGTATGTGTCCTGGTCGCTGTGCTAGCTCCTCCTCTGGTCGGTCGGGGCGCCTGTTTGGGAGGGGGGGGGACTGGGGGGAATAGCGTGATCTTCCCACGCGCTACGCCCCTCTGGTGAAACTCCTCACTGTCAGGTGAAAAGAAGCGGCTGGCGACTCCACCTGTATCGGAGGAAGCACGCGGTAGTCTGCAACCCTCCCCGGATCGACGGAGGGGGTGGAGCAGCGACTGGGACGGCTCGGGAGAGTGGGGTAATTGGCCGGATACAACTAGGGAGAAAAAGAGGGAAAATTCCAAAACAAAAAACATCAAAGCATGGGGGAGGGTGTGGAGGAGGCTTGCTAATCTCACAAAGTGATGAAGAAAAAATGTAAATACTCAGTGGTTCTTGAGAGCACAGCGTGTGATTCATAAATTTTTTTTGACAACTTAACACACTTCATCCTGCAACGCTTTGAGAAACGAGTGAGTAGCAGATGTCGGATGAGATCGGACATTATCAGGAGCTTCTACACCTGTCGTAATACTGAACTGGCTTTCAGAAAGACTGACGTGCTGTTCACCACGAGCCTTTTCAACTTCTGAAGAGCAGAAAAGTCTCTTAACTGAGGTCACGAGTAAAGACGTGAGGGAGAAACTCGTATTTTTCTAGCTCTCTGAAACGTTTCCTCTTTCACATCAGGTATGGCGGTCACATCCGGTTGTTGAAACATCCCATCATCACACTCCCATCTTTGATAGACCCCTGATTTTGTACCTCGCCTCCCTGTGCCGGCTCACATTTTGCTTCTCAACCCCTTCCGATTCACCTCGCGTCACGTTAACGTCAATATCTCCCTTGTCCTCCTCAACAGGCACATCACATACAGCCTGGCCTGGACAGAACATCCTTGCACGTTATTCAAAGACCGACTTGGCTGCTGCGCGAGTTTTCTGTCTTGCCGTGAATGAGCTCATGTTCCTTTCCCCTCTTAATCCTGTGTTCATATTTGAATTTCTCAGTATTACAATGCAGTGGAGGTGATAATTTTTGCATTTTTCAATTAGATGGATGGACTAATAGATGGATCAATATATCAATTCACTAATCAACGACAAACAGATGGTTCCAGGTGAAAAGCACTAATGCTCATCCATGCATTCATTCATTTACAGTCGCTGTTATGTACTGTTATGTACTGTGAAATATTCACAAAGCTTAACTTTGCAGTTTTCAGGTTCTCAGTTCCACGTCAGTGGCTAAGCAAATGTCTTCACGGGGCAGGATGTTCAGAGTGCATGCAGAGCAAAGCGTCATGTTCCATTTATTCCACTTGAAAGACAACATGTGTATGTTTGCCCATGCGTGTGTTATGTACCCATGCATGTGTATGTGCCAATGCATGTGTATATGCCCATGTGTGTGTGTATGTGTCCATGCATGTGCCTGTGTGTGTATATGCCTGTGTTTGTGTGGCTGTGTGTGTGTCCATGCATGTGCATGTGTCCATGCGCGTATACATGCCCATGCATGTGTGTGTGTCCATGCATGTGCCCATGCATGTGTGTATGTGTCGAAGCATGGCATGTGCCCATGCTTGTGTATGTGTCCATGCTTGTGTATGTACCCATGCGTGTCTGTCATGCACTTAGAGCCAAAGCATGTTGTCCTGTCATAGCAAAGCTCTATAAAGTAAAAGTAGAGCCATGGTAATGAAGAAAATGAGAGAGAGCGTCAAAACATTTTATCTCGAGATAATGATGCTGTACAAGTCAAGTCCATTTTATTTGTGTAGCCCATTATCACAAATTACAGATTTCCCTCAGGGGGCTTTGCAGCAACACAACATCCTGTCCTTCGACCCTCGCATCAGATAAGGGACAGCTTTCTAAAAAAAAAAAAAAAAACATTTAACAGGGAGAAAAATAGGAAGAAACCTCAGGGAGAGCGACAGAGGAGGGATGTCTCCCCCAAGACCGGCAGACGTGCAATGCAAGTTGCACAAATAATGCAAAGCAACGGATAAAGAGTGAGAGAGAGAGAAGTGAAAAAAGAAAAGAGAATCCGAGCAAATGAAAAAAAAAGAAAGGGGAATACGAGTGATGAAAAGGGATGGAGGAGAGAATGGGAGATGGATGGATAGAAGGCCGGGTGTTGTCTTGCTGGAGGTGAAGGGTTTAGGCTTACAAGATTAATTGGCTAAGATGAACACGGCTCAGAGGAATGAAACATCTTTGGTGGGTCAATTAAATAAAGACAATGCAAAGCCATTCAGAGTCGGTCTTATCTAAAGTCTTAAGCGGCACGTCTTCTGATATGAAATGGTAAAATGTGAGGGGAAGGCGTCGGCATTATCAAATCAGTTTATACCCTGCACACATCTGAAGGGCTTTTGTGTGTCTGTAAGACTCCTGCACTGGAGACGACACCTTTAATGGATCTATTGCACATTCTTAAAACATGCACATTGCATTGATTGTGGAGTCTCATGTCTCATGTGTTATCTGTGTAGCACTTTGCATGCATCATACGCTATATGTGCTGCGGTGCAATTCCCTCAAACTGTAATACTGCTAAATAATATAACCTTCATGGGTTATATTAAATAATATAACCTAAATCTTATATATATACTATGTACATCTCCATCCATCCATCCATTATCCTGCTCTCAGGGACGTGGGGATGCTGGAGCCTATCCCAGCAGTCATTGGGCAGCAGGCGGGGAGACACCTTGGACAGGCCACCAGGCCATCACAGGGCCAGATTTCTGTCTCGCTCCTCATTTAATGTCAGAGTGTAATTAGATAATTGCCACGACAATTTGGGGCTCGTCCGGGATGGGTAATGGGAGGGCTAACCCTTAAATAATATAACCCTTATGCAGAGCAGACTAAATCGGAGCAAAGAAAATGCAAAAGCACCACATTTGCATCAAGGTTGGGGTTAACTCTTTTAGAAGGCTTCCACGCTAAACTCATCAAACTGGGAAAGCCTTTGCCATGAAAATGGCCTTTAATCCAATCCACAGACACATTATTACGAAAGAAGACTAAATCCTGAATCACAGTCTCACGTTTTGATGCAGGTGCAAGTCAGCCCAAATCACGAATTACATTTTGTCCACCCGGCATCTGTCCGATACACCTTTGACTTGACTTGGCTTGACTTATCTGGTCCCAGTACAACCAGTACCGCTGAGGCGCTGAGCTTTTACATAAAATGCCACGGACTTGTGTTGAGGTTGAATAGCCTAGTTGTTCTGCAGTGTAAACGGGAGAATTGACAAGGCTGCTAAGGCCGTGTGTGTGTGTGTGTGTGTGTGTGTGTGTGTGTGTGTGTGTGTGTGTGTGTGTGTGTGTGTGACGCCACTGGCTTCTTTTAAGCATTGTTATAATGTAGGCTAAAGCATGCTGAAAAAGCCTTTCACCTTTTGTTCAGATTCAGTGAGCGTGCATAAAGATCTATAAGGGACTTAGGGAAGTGTGTGTGTGTGTGTGTGCGTGCGTGTGCATGTGTGTGTGTCCATGCATGTTCGGTTTGTGTGTCTGTGTATTTTTTCTGTCTACGTGCATTGGTGTGTGTGTGTGTGTGTGTGTGTGTGTGTGTGTGTGTGTGCATGTTCTTGGTGTATGTGTGTGTGCATGCATGTGCATGTTCTGTGTGTGTGTGTGCGTGTGCATGTTCGGTGTGTGTGTGTGTGTGTATTTGTTTCCGTCTGCGTGCATATTTGTGTGTGTGTGTGTGTGTGTGTGTGTGTGTGTGTGTGTGTGTGTGTGTGTATTTGTTTCCGTCTGTGTGCATATTTGTGTGTGAGTACTGATAGGGAGTCAGGTATATGACATTGTGAGTGTGTTGTATATATGCTTGTATTTGTGTAAACTTTGGTAAACTAAATAATTGCCATTGCGTGAATTTTACTTCGGATTCTGTGGATTCAAATTGGTTAAAAATGTTCCACAAAAAAAAGGTCAATATACGTGTGAAATATATGTGTGAAATATATGTGTTCAATACTGGGATAGGCTCCAGCATCCCGCGACCCTGAGAGCAGGATAAGTGGTTTGGATAATGGATGGATGGCTGGATGGATATGTGTACAATATATGTGTACAATATATGTGTACAGTACATGTGTACGTGTGATGCTTTGTGGCTGACGCTTTTCCAGAGGAATCGATTCCTCTTCCAGAAGAACACATGGTTTGTACATTTGACATAATGACAAAAAAAAAAAAACATTTTTAAAGGTAAAACCCCACTAGAACTAGACAGGAAGTCTGGCAGTGTTTCCCATACTGAGTGTAAATGTGCCCGCTGTTGTAATGGATTTGTTCTGAGGTTCACTAAGAACATATTCAGCACATAACCGGGAGGTTTGACTCCCCAAAAAGAAAAATACCAGATAAACGTGTGCTGTGACGATGGGGCAGCCGCTGTGTTGTAGACATTACAGCAAGATGAACGCTACGTGAGACCCGCGGCACATCTGATGAACACCGCGTCTTCCATTCTAAGAACGGGATGCAAAATCCAGACTAGGCTGAGGGACGGAAAAAGTATGGCGTCTTGATACCCAATTAAAGTTGTGCCTGTTGAGACGAGCACAAACACTCGGAGGAGGAGGAGGACGGCTGATGGCTGAGCTGCGGAGACGAGCAGTGACATGCAGGATATTGTTTGGAGGAGGACATATCTCAGTGATCTCCTGTTTGTCTGTCTGTGGTTTTCTTTGTCTGTCTGTATGTCTGTATCTTTGTCTGTCTGCTTGTCTGTCTGTGTTTTCCTTTCTGTCTGTCTGTCTGTCCATGTGTCTGTCTTTGTCTGCCTGTTTCTTTGTCTGTGTTTGTCTGTCTCTTTATCTGTCTGTGTTTCTGTCTGTCTGTGATTCTGTCTGTCCGTGATTCTGTCTATCTGTCTATGGTTCTACCTGTCTGTCCATCTGTCTGTGGTTCTGTCTATATGTCTGTCTGTGGTTCTGTCTTGTCTGTTTGTAGTTCTGT